>NW_024583531.1:2110-25513 GCF_018398535.1 Haplochromis burtoni
GAAAACAAAAAAATTACAGTTTCAATTAATTGTTTTTCACTATCCATTTTTTTTTTCCGGTTTCAATACAAGATTTTTCAGTACATTTATTTCAGTTACAATATTTTTTTTCGGTTTCAATCCATTTTTCGGTTTCGTTTCAAGGTGGCATCGTTCTGATTCCATAGACTTGCCGCTCCTGTGTCAGTGCAGAGGAAGCACACTTTGCTCCCCCTCCCCCGTCTTGTGTTTAGATGTTGTGCTTTCACCTGACGTGACTTAGGGGGTGCCCAAATTCATGGGGTGCATCCTCATGAGGATGCATTTGTAGACCGATTACATCACAGCGACGCGCCAAAGGCTGTCCAAATTCGTAGACTCCTCTGAATGCAGCCGACAAATGCGTTCTCCTTTTCCCTGAATTTGAAGGATGTCTCCAGTGTGTCTTCCGTGGCCCACCATATCCCAGAATTCAGAGATGTCTGTTACCCACCAACTTGATAGCTAGCCGAGAGCTCAGCATCATTTATTCTTCCAATAATCACACGGTTGCTGTAACAGTACATTCAACAGCTGCCACTGTGATGGTTCTGGGTCATTTTGACCCAGCATTTACAGTTTCTTATTTTTTTCTGTATTATGGTTTTGTCAATAGAAAATTGTACTTAGTAGTCAGTATAATCTTTTAATAATATAAGTTTACATATGATAGAATACTGCATGATGACCTTTTGATGACTTAGACCAGGGGTGTCAAACTCAAATACACAGTGGGCCAAAATTCAAAACTGGAACAAAGTCGCGGGCTAACGTTAATATTTAATAAAAAAAATCTTCCTCCAGATATAAGAATGAATCTTTTCTTATGGACTCAAACAAGTTTTGCTGAAAAACTGAATATGGAACAAGCAAAGCTTAATACTAAACTATATATATATATTAGCTGTATAATACCAGTAGGCCAGCTCTAATAGTAATTTGGTATGGCTTTGCGGGCCAAATGTAATTAGGCTGCGGGCCAAATTTGGCCTGCGGGCCAGAGTTTGACACCTATGACTTAGACTGTTGTTCACTACAACACTTGTTCTGTTGTCTTTTATAAGTTTCTTCCCACAGCGATAATAAGAGCTGAACAAGCAGTTTCACTCCCTACCAGGAAGAGAGCTGAACACTCTTATCTTCACTCCCTAACAAGAAGAGGGGCCGCATCCTTCAGAATCACACACACACACATACACATACATACGCACTAACATTCCTCTGTCTATGAACAGAGGTATTCACTATTGTATTACCCTTGTATATAAATAAAGACCAGGGTGTCACAAACAAGGATGCGGTGGACTCAAAAGCAGACTCAATTGCTCGAACTATGTATAATTTATTAGAAGGAACAAAAACGTGAACAGAACTGGGTTTAACAGAAACCATTCGCAGAAACTAAGGGAAATCCGTGGGCGGGGAAACAGGCGTAGAGCACAGGGAGAACTCGAACGGGAACTTTCTGTAAACACAGGAGAAGGGTGTTACTGAGTGACAAACGAGTAAGGGACAGAGGTATGGAGTGCCAGTGGGTAGTCTTGGGCTTACTTGGAGACCCTGGTTATTAAGCGGGGGAAAAGGCTGCCATGGGAGCATTCCAGAGAGGATCGAGAGTGGGGAGAGTCCGGTCCAGATTCCAAGGAGGTGGAGAGTATGGACTGAAGGGCAGGCTGAGGAGAAGTTGTGTATGTGGTCCTTGGGTTCCGAGCAGACGGAAAAACAGGATGGAGACGGAACCAGCACTACTGGTGAGTGCGACGGGTGATGAATCTGAAGAATGCAGGAGACAGAAAACACATTAAACCATGATCCAGGTATACAGAGTCTGAGCACAGAGGAGGCCAAGTTTACCACAGATGGTAGCAGGACGAACTGGCGAGGAGTGGCAGGCAGTGCTGGCTTAAAAACCCTCTAGGTGGAGCCCCGGAGATTGAAAACAGGTGATGAGCTGGCCAACTCCACCCCAAAGGATGGATGACAGGAACCTGGACCATGCCCGACCAGACACTCCCACAGCATATGACACAGGGTAGTGGCAGAGTGTGAGTCCTTGAGCCACACTCTGGGGTGCGAGCGCTCTGTGACTGCTCTTGTAAGTAAAACTGCAGCGTGTGTGTCTCCATTAGTGATGTTCGAATCATGAACGAATCGTTCAATACTCGAGAATCACTTTACTGACTCATGAATCATGATTCACAAGCCCAACTGACTCACTGACTCATCCCTGTTGCTGTTAGCAGCAATATATCTAGCTTATAATTAAAATTGTGGAGAAAAACACAACATCCAGTATCTTAACAAAAAAATTTCTGCTCTGAACTGGAAGAAAAAACCCTGAGTAGAAGCTCACATCAAGACAATAGCTCCTCGGTTCACAGTAGCATCGCTCTGCTAACATGCTAACAGCACATTTGAGCTACTCACCCCCTCCCTTCCTGTGCTGAATCGTAGGGTAAGCGAATCACTCAGGACTCACTAACCCCCTCCCTCCTGTGCTGAATCATAGAGCGAACGAATCACTCACTCACTCACTCACCCCTGTCGCTACCCAATCCGTACCGGAAACCCGATCGGTACCCCGCATGCACAAATCTTACGTCACTTCCTTTCTTTGCCAACATTGCGACATTCAATATATTTGAATGACACGCGCCCAGTTAGCTCTTAGCATTTCTCAACAGCTCTGCCTCCTTGTCGACTACCGGGACATTTAAACAATGAATAATCCGTATCCACAAAAATTTTTGCTTTTCTCCTCAACAGAGAGCGTCCCCCGATTGAACAACAGCGCCGTAAAATAAGAAGAATGGTGCCTAATGACAGAGTTAATAATACAGACTTTGTAATATGTCACGTGAAGATTCAGCAGCCAGATGAAGTGTTTACTGGCAATTGACAGTGATAGCGGACATCATCATCACTATTCCAACAATCCTCTCCACACAGACAAGCATAAACACACTCGACTATCACTAAATCAAATTTAACACACGTTTGTAATGACGCTAATTCAGTTTACAATAGGGTTCATTCGCTCAGTCAGCAGGTGGCGGTATCCTCGTACACTGGGGAGTAAACTGCCATTAAACGAACAGAAGAAGAAGAAAACACCTCTGCACATGCGCAGTAAGGATCGGGAGTCCTGATCCGTAACTATCTTTTTATTTTTTTGTTTTTGTCTACATTATATTAAATGTTTCATTATCGGAAACATTTTAAGAGATACTTGTTATTCTTAACATCTTAACAGATACTCTGACCCGTAACTATCGTAAAACGCTTCGACCGGAAGTAGACACCTTTCGCGCATGCGGGGTACCGATCGGGTTTCCGGTACGGATCGGGTAGTGACAACCCCTCCCTCCTGGCTCACAGCTTCTTCTTCTTCTTGGTTGGCAACCAATGTTAAGGTGCATTACCGCCCCCTGGCTCACAGCTCAGTGGACATTTAGATGAGAAAATATATATTTAACACATTTAAGGAAAATACTAATAAAATAAAAATAAACAAAATAAATGTTTATTAAGCAATTTTGATAGGAAATTGCTTAATTTTAGAAATGTTTTTGCTCTTTTTTTGCTCTATAAAATAGTAGTTTTCTTTTATCATCTTAGCAGTAGGATTTACATGAAAAGAGAAACAAATTAAGTTTGAGTGAAAATGTACATTTTTTGCACTCTCTGGTCAACTGACTGAGTGAATCAAATGACTCAAAAAATCCGATTCACTTTGGTGAGTGACTCATTAAAACTCGATTTAGTAAAAATAATCAAATTTACCATCACAGGTCTCCATTCTCTGACTCTCAGCTGAAGAAGTGTCTATAGAATATATCTCTTGACAGGTTTGTATTCTGATTCTCTTGTTATGCTTTGTTGATTATTATTATAATTCTATGTTTAAGTTTATTCTGGTTTAGGGTTTTGTTCTTAGGTTTTGTGTTGTGCCCTCGTGTTTAGTGTAGGTTTAGTTCAGTGTCAAGTCTGCGTCTTTGTGAATTGTTTCTTGTTTTACTTTGAAGGTCCATGTCTTATGTCAGTGTATTCAGTTTTGTTTCCTCCCATCTCATCAGGTCCAGCTGTGTTGCCCACTTGTGTGTAATTTATTTGTGTATTTAATTCGTGTCAACTCGTGTGGTGATCGCTGGTCCATCTGTGCATCTACCGTGTGTTCTTCCTGCTTTCAACCTTCATGTGCCTTCGCCCCACCACATACCCCTATCGCCAGACTGAGGCCGGGGAGCCATATGGCCGAACCTACTCCCCCCTAAGTGAGCAGGCAAGGGAATCGGCCCGGACCATTGGCGCCCCAGGCCCTGGCCCAGCAACCAGGAAGTGTTCAGGCGCATCCAGCGGTGCTAGGGGCGCCCATTGTTCCTTCAGTGGGCTGGTAATGTACTGTTTATAAGATTGGTGAAACCTGCAGTCAGCTGAGACTGCAGTCACTTGGATGAGTGACGAAATGTTTCTCCCACTGAAAATGCTACATCCAGATGAACAGAATCAACTTTTGGTGAACATCTATGGAGCACTTACACCAGGGGGTCCATTTTTAATTGGCCTGCAAGTAATTTTATAAATAGAATAGAATATGGCCCGCACTTCAACTTTTGCTTGAGTGTATTGCACTTCTTAGTTTTAACACCAGGGGGAGCTGCTGTTGATCAAGGCAGTTGCTCCACCAAAAAGGACAATCACAGAAGAAATTTACCCCCAAGGTACTAAACATGGCAGAACCAAAGAAGCGAAAGGTAGAAAGTAAGTGCAGAAAATTTCAGACACGGTGGGAGAGTGAATATTTCTTCAAAGAATTCAAGGGGAAATGTGTCTGTTTGATCTGCACTGAAACTGGCAGTTATGAAAGAGTATAATGTACAACGTCATTATGAAACCAAACATCAGGCCTATGCATCCTACACTGCAGAAATTAAAGCAAATGGTAGCTGTCCTGCAGGGTCAGCAACAGTATTTTTTTCGTGCTCAAATTGTCCAGGAAAAGGCTCCAGTAGCCAGCGATAAGGTCGCCCAACTCACTGCGAGACATGGCAAGCCTTTTTCAGATGGAGACCTCATAAAACACGGCCTCGTTAAAGTCACCGAAATAATGTGCCTGGAAAAAGTGCTTCAACAACATCAGCATGTCCAGAAATACAGTTGTGCGACGCATTGAAGACTTGTCAGCCAACATTAAACTGCAACTGTGCAGATCTGCTCCTTGATCAAGTGACATTTGTCTGGATTTTTACCACGAGTGGCGATCAGCACCACAGCTGGATGGCCCGATTTACATACCCAGCGCAGCTGATATTAACCAGAATAATTACTGAAATTATTTGCACTCCTGCTATTAAGTCCAGTTCAGTCTGTTAATGTTGATAACGGATTCAAATGAAAGTTAATAGATGTGTTGCTAAGCCTAATAACTTCTATGACAAACTTGAAATGTACCCGTCCCATTTTCCCCTTTATTGTTTTTTTTCTCTGTGCTGTAAATCTTCTGTCTAAGAAGAAATCTGAGGCTGCTGTTCTGAGAATGAGCTACCAAAGCTTTTTCTGAATAAATCAATAAAGATCCATGTGATGAAGGCAGTTTTGTCTTTAATTATATTCAACAATATAACACATTTGACCACTTTTAAGTGATTTTTCTAACTTTAATACAGTAAAGTTAAGGTTATATACCTAATTTCTAGTAACTGGCCCAGCCCCTCCTATATTTTTATGTATGTGGCCCTCAGTGAAAAAAGTTTGGACACCCCTGACTTACACAGTCTATGACTATGGTATACGTTTACATACATTCTTCATTCAAGGTTCTTTATTCGTCACATGCATAGTTATACAAGTATAACACACAGAAAAATGCAACCTGACACGCTCCTCGACTTGTGCAAAAAGGGGGGTGGAGAGAGGAAGAACATTATGTATAATATATAATTATATATAATATATACATTATACATTAGGTCAGAGTTCCCAGTGTGTAATTGTGTGTAAATAATATCAGGCTGATCCTGCCACGATTTGTTCCCCCAGTTCAAATCCCAGACAAACAGTATCCCACAGTTGTTTATGTTTTTGAACCCATTTTGCACAGAGAGGCATTTTTTGAAAAATGTATTGACAGCAATGTTGAATATTATTACACAGGAAAAAAACAACTAGACATAAAATAATTAGACCGTGACGCCTCTGCCTTTCTAAATGGAGGGACAGTAACTGCGTGTGTATATGTTAGGGCTGCCACAAACGACTGTTTTGATAGTCGACTAGTCACCAATTTTTTTTGCGATTAGTCGACTAATCAGATCATGCATCCATTGGACGTAAAACGTACAGCTTATTGCACCAGCAGCATCTGCTCTTATATAACTATCATTAGCTTACAGCTTTAAGTGTTTAAGGTATGTGCTAACTAAAAATAAAGACAAGATGATAGTTTATTAAACTTTTAATGAAATTTGCAGATTGTTTCGGTGAAGTTTAATAAACTCAGCCGTCTGCTCCTTGCTATCTAAAATATAACAGGACACCGGAGTATATTCTCGAGCATCTCACACTTCTGATAATCAGTTGTCTGTGTAAAAACTATAACTTTAATCTCAGCCAAACCGATTTACTCAGGAACAAATAAAATACTAAAACAAGCCAAACAGTAACTTTTTAAGTTATCTGAGTGACTTATATATCATGTTTAACCTGAGTAGCGAAAGACGGCGGTGGGTTTGAAAACAATTTGCCCGGAATCCGGTGTTCTCACCGGCTCTAGTGAGGCTTGGACCCCGGCTAGCTATCGAGCTGGTGGGTAACAGACGTCTCGGAAAACGTCCGAGTACTTTTGAAAATATGTGATGTCTTGATAAACTGAGCAGATATTTGAGGTTTACACGGATACATTCTTGCCTGAAAATATGTTAAACGTGTATTTTGTGACCAAGAAAGAATAATAAGAGTAATATTAAAACTAACTAGCTGCCGCGATTGTTGGAAACTGAGCTGGGTCGCGCTATGAATTCTGGGACACAGCTTCTTCTTCTTCGGGGTTATAACGGTAGCTGGCATCCTTGTACATGCAGTGCTGCCATCTTCTGTTTCAGTCCGTTATTGCACTCTTAAATCCTACTACTTATTCCTGCGTCTTTTATGATCTTACAAAGCTTCAAACGACGCGTCGACTATTAAATTAGTCGTCGCCGATTTTGATAGTTGACGTAATCGTGACTAGTCGACAAATTGTGGCAGCCCTAGTATATGTAAGCGTGTAAAACCAGAAGATAGTCAGATTAACAGTATTTTGTCTCTATCTGCCATTCTGCAATTCATCTCATGTAAACAATAATGTGGTGCACAGCATGACGTAAAAAAAGGCACATACCTTTGACGTTGCGTGACAAACTCTGTATTCCTCGTCCACACGTAACGGAAAAACAAACATTTTTCTTGTGAAACAAAGGGGGGCCTAGCAAAAAAAGTTTGGGAACCGCTGCATTAGGTGATATTATATATAATAATAAATGATAACTATAATATATATAATGTTCGTCCTGATATCTATTGCTACCAATAGAAGTAAAAAATGACAGACAAAAGTTTACATTTTAAAGACAGTGCAGCAGCCACAACAAAACCATTTTTGGTCAACCTTAGTAGTCAGGTCAATACGCACTATCGGAAAAGTTCTGCTTGAGTTAATTTGAAACACAAGGGCTGTGGTGGCCAGAAAGAACATAAGGCGTAGACTGGTACTACTGGTGGCCAACTTGAGATGACATTACTTAAATCTTGGAACCACATTTCACTGGAAAACAAAACAAAACATTATATAATCATCAAGAAATCATAGATAATGTTTTATTGCAAGAAAACGTCATCTGAAATTAAATTGTATTGAAATGAAATGTACTGTATGTATGGATTTGTTTTCTTACCAATGCCGGTTTGCGTAAGGAGAAGAGGCAGTACAAGCAGGAGGACATCCACTGTCACAACTGCTCCGATTATCCATATAATTTTTGATGCTTTGAAAGAGGAGGTTATTTCACATTTTAAAAGGAAACTGTTTAACAGGGTAAAAACACCTTGAAACTTACTATGGCAATGTGACACAGATGGCTCATTCTCAAGAAGCATTTGTTTAATTCGGTTTTTAGTGATTTGGAGCACACAAAAACTTGTTTACACATATGTTCTGTAGGTTACTGTACTGGGAAGGTTACTTTTAAAATTTATTCCATTACAGATTACAGAATACATGTATTTTGTAACATACACCGTTAAGCTACTCAATGACAGTAACGTATTCTGGATACTTTGGATTACTTAATATATTGTCATGCTTTACAACTACAAGAATGTACTATTGCTGTGTGATTTATTACTATTACTGAATGTTACTCTCCATACCAATACCAAATTGATTTTTAAATCTTAATATAAAATGAGTAACATATGACATGACATCAGGTAAGACTGCACTTTTTGCTGTGATCTCGTATAGAAAACTACTTCTGTATCAGTAATATGTTTTTTTTTGTCTGTTAATAATCATGTGGAGTAGCATTCATTAATAGGAATAAAAATCACACAGCAATAGTACATTGAAGATACTGAAGTTTTGCCCATCCCATTCTTCTTATATAGTTGTCTCGGAAATTCCAAGTAAGAAATGCAAATGAGTGTTACCTACAAGCATACTTTAACAGGTAAAATGAAGTGGCAAACCGTCCTGGCTTTATGACTATGAGCTACAAGCATACTCTGATGGGCAAAGTTAAGTGGCAAACCGTCATACCTTCTTAAATTTGCAGAAATGTGCATAAACTAGTTACAGTGGGACGTTTTGCCGAAGTAGGATGGTTGGTCAGAACACCGGTACATGTATTCGGTTACTCACCAACACACACACACACACACACACACACACACACACACATACACATATATATATATGTTCTTTAATAAAAATAGTAAAATTAGGTCTACCTGTCATTCCATCATCAGTTGCTGGATCTGTAAGAGTTGTGTCACCAGCAGTAAAATTGCTCACAGCTGTGAGAGTTACCCCAGGAACAAAAGAAGGGGAGGCTGCCTCTAGTGAGATCCCAGGAGAAATATTTCCTTTAGTGCCTAGAAAGTGTACTTAATCAAACATTAAAAACCACAACAATAAACTTTTATATTCCGTTTTAAAATCTTACCTGTAATTCTGTTTCTTCTTTGGATTTTTATAGAAATAGGAGTAGATGTTGTGAAAATCCTCAAAGTATTCAGGTCTGATGGATTCCTTTTTTTAAAACCTATTTTTTTGTCAAATTATAAAAATCAAAAAGAATTTCTTGACAGCTCATTAAAATTTTCACATTAAGAAACGAATATATGTGTTCACAAAAATCAACTTTTTAAGTCACTTTTAACCCTTTAGAGCCGGTCGGAGCGGGCACGCTCTGTTTTGCGTAACTATTTTTAAATCCCGGTAGTACTGCAACCACGTAAGCTAGCGCAAAGAATTTTTTTGCATATGAAACCGGAGGAGTTGTACTTACATCTTATGCCATCAGCTTGTCCTAGGTCACGGTTTCCTTCCACATAAAGCTTTGCAAAAACTGCATAAAAAGCGCTTGCAGGAACAAAAACATAATATTCCAGAAGCACGCTTTGCCGATCCGATCAGCTGTTCAAAACACTTCCTACGTTGGAATAGACGTCAGCGCGAACTTTTGCATTTCCGCCATTACCTGCCCGAAACCGGAAGTGACGTCATTTTCGCGGAAATGTAGTCTTTTTTACCATCAGGGCCTGAGGGCCTATACTGCTCTTTTTAAAAGTTATGTTTGACTTTATGACTTTCTGTGTCGTTTCTGGGATGCTTAGGACTCATATTGCACTGCTGGAAATTGTTTATTTTGATGCATATGCTGCTTTTTTGCAAATTTGCAGTATAATATTTATTTTCATTTTTCCTGCAGTGTATAAAAATTGGTGTATTTCAAAAATAAAACTATGAAGACACTCAAAATAAATTTCCTGTGGTGGGAAACTATTTTGTGCAACTTTTTTGTATTTACAGTTTTGAGGGATAAGCCTCTTAAATTTCTCTAACTACAAATATATGTTAAAAAAGCAAAAACGATTTTCAATTTTTTTTGTAGTTTATTGCACTTTTTTGCAATTTATGTAATTACTATGCACTTAATGAATACATATTATTAAAATCTGGGCTATAATGGTATTGATGTATAGCAACTTGAAATGCTCCCAAAAATGGCTCCACAGCATGTAAAAATATAATATAAGCTCTGGCGGACTTGGTTCTATGGTAGGTCTTAAAGGGTTAAAAATCTTACCTGTAATTCTGTTTCTTCTTTGGTCTTTCATAGAAATAGGAGCAGATGTGGTGAAAGTGCTCAAAGTAGTCAGATCTGATTGATTTAACAAATGTCAAAATGTGAAATTTAAAAATCCAAAAGATTTTTTTCATAGCTCAATGAAATTTCCACACTAAGGAACTAAGAAATGTATTCAGTGTTATTTGTAAAATAATATCAGAAATTATTTCCAGTCCTGTATGCAGCCGTTTCATTCTAATATGACATTGGCAATGGTAATTTTTATATATAGCATTCATTTCATGTAACTCAATTTGCTTCTTGCAAAAAAGAAAAAAAGAAACATAAAAAAAAAGCCAATGTCGGTATATAACGCCTTACTGCAGCTAAAGCAGTAAAACATAACAAAGTAAAGCAATTCAATCCAGTCTTTAGGTGATGACGTGACGAATCCTCCTTCCGGGCCCAAACTACCCTGCATTTAATAAGGCTTTTGTGTTTTTAAAGTGTTTTAATGCTTTGTATCTTGTTCTACTTAATCTGAACAAGCACCTGAAAACAGTCAGTGACCACTGTCGGCCTCTCTCAGTTTTTATTATCGCTAATAATTTTAAAGCTCAGTTTTTAAAACCTTACGATGTAACTACAGCCCAGACCCAGGAAGCAGTACATTAATGACTAACCTTGTATTGTGGATGAATTATCTCAGTTGTTAACCTGACTGAAGTTTGATCCGTTTACAGCAACCTGCCATGCGATTGCATTTGTCACTGAAGAATCCTAATGTTAACTTTTATCGAGTGGAAAAAAGTTAGCGTTCATCCTCCAGCTTCACTGTTTATATTATGCTAACAGAGCTGTGTCACTAGCGATCACGTAGCACATCATATACCAGCTAGCCAACTTCAGTAACCCTATAATCATCACTTCTGTTTTGTTTTCTGTCTTCATATATGTCAGAAATGATAGCAGAGCTGTACGTCTTAATTTGTTTCAGAAATCTGTCAGTCAGGACATGGTATATTATATTTAGATCAAAGCTGGGGAGCTAACTCCCTGCTAACTTCTAACTCCGTTAAATGTCATATATTAAATTTTTATGGATGCCTGGGTGTTAAACTTAATTGTTACACCTGTTAGAGCAGCCACACTCATCATTTTATTACAAATGAAAGAATTTAGACAGTTTTTCAACTCTGAGTGATGCCACAGTGGACCTGCAGCGGAGTTTGGGCCCAGACAAGGCTAACAACGTCAGACTTAACCCTCTTGGGTGGATGGATGCGCTGGCACGTCAAAATCACATGACCAATTTAAGATGACACAGCAACAAGATGCAGCGACCCAGTTTCCATTTAAACTTTGGTCGAAAGTGTGGCCTTCAAACTATGTACCAGTTTTTTAATTGTTTTGATGGGCCACGTAAAACCAGAGTTATGATAAAAAATACACGCAATGCTTTTTTCTGAACAAAACAGTGGTGTTTACAGCGGGAAGAAGCTAGCAAACACTCTTGGCTTGCAAGTGAAAAAAGAAACACCCCTTTCCTATTGGTGTTGTCAGCCAATCAAAAAAAAATGATATGGCAACATGTGGCATTTGGTTGTTTAGGAAGAGGGGGCAGTTTTAGGAGTGATGCCCGGTGAAAGTGTGCGAGCGAAAGAAAGAGAGAGAGCGAGTTTTCATATGTGAGACATTAGTGACGTTTAGCGTGTTTGGAGGCTATAGTTAGTGTGTTGTGTAGTTATTGTTTTGTATTGTGTGTCAGTTATACTGCTGAATGTCACAGTTGCTCCAAAAAAGCCTCCAAAGGCAGTTTCCAGTCTAAACGCTGTCTCCACATGGAAAACTGGACTGATATATCTCCTGCTGTCAGACCTGCAGGGTTTAGGCCTGTGGTATTCTCCTCTGTCTTATAGTGGACAGACACTATTTTTGGAGTGGCACAAATAATTTGTGTGCCTTCTTATTTGATGCAGAACACCTGATTGTTGTGTAAATAGTTTTAAATGGTTATATAAAAACGCCTGAAGCCTTGGCTGCATTTTGAGATAAATAGTAACATATAAATTGTGCATAATTTTCAGAAATGTACAATTTATATTTGATTTCAAGTTATGAAAATGATTCATTAAACATGTTTGTGGTTTTTACAGTAAAAAATATAACTTTTTTCTATTCGGATTTTAATTTTTTTTCTCTGAATTTAGATCAATTGTGCTAATATAGTATGTCAAAACGAAAAAAAAAACCCCTCCAATTTCAGATATTTGAGGTTGTGCTGAAAATAATGATACCAAACAAGTCAAGATTAACAGTTTTTAAGGGTGAAATATAGAGGTAAAATCAAAAGTAGTCAAAAACTGCAAATTATACCCTGGACCCCAGAGGGTTAAAGACCAGATAGCCCCTTTGAAGTGCAGGCCTGGGAGAATAAAAAAGCTTTTTGTCTATGTTGGATATATTAACAGTTGTAATTGACCTCAGGTCAACAGGCAGATGGTTTAAAATTATCACAATAATTCAAAGCAGGCTCGGCACACATCCAATTCTGGGAACAGTTACAAGAGCTGCACCTCATCAGGTGCAGCTCTTGTAACTGTTCCTGAGAGGTCTAACTGCACTGTAATACTGCACAGTTATTCCTGGTTAATTTAAAATACAGCTGTGTAAAAGTCAGTTTTGGCTTATGTTTTTGGCTTGTAAAACCTAAAACTATATGTGCAGACCATGTGGAAAAACAGTACAGGCACTTACATTGTATACTAATGGAGGATATGATGCTGTGAGGAGACTGGTATTGTCCTCCTTTACGCTCTGTCATGTAAAAACATGCCACTTGAACCTCAGCAGGTGAACTCTGCTGTGCCATAAAGATGATCTCAGTTGCTGTAAGTGTCTGCTGACAAGAGATGGATGTAGATTTTCTTCTTCTCATGAAGTACAAAAAACACTGAGTCACAGAAACAGATGATGGAGTCTGACAGTTCACTGTGACTGAGTCTGTTTCTGTGATCACAGCTGGATTCACTGTCAGTTCAGGCCGAGGAGCTAAAAATGTAAACAGTTGTTGAGTTAAATAACTAAATATTGCTTTTTTCATAAAATAAGATCAACGAGAGAAAATCTTTTGTTAGTTTTACCTTTTATATTAGTCATGAAAAATGTCTTTACACTTCACTTATCCTCCATTTTATGAGCAGCTTTGTATATTAAAGTAATTATTTAGTTAAACATTCTAACATTAGCCCATTGTAAAAAAAAATTTACTCACTCTGTATGATGATTGGTGTCATGTTACTGACTGGAGATTTCTGTATATTAAGGTAATAACAGGTCATTTCAAGTGTAACAGGTGAACTTTGACGTGTCCATGACAGAAATTCAGACCCTGTCAGAGTCTGCAGACAAGGAGCTGCTTTATCAGTTTTATCTCCTGAAATGATGAAATAACACTGAGACACAGGAACAGATGATGGAGTCTGACAGTTCACTGTGACTGACTCTGTCTCTGTGATCATCAGTGGGCTCACTGTCAGTTTAGGTGGATGAAGATCTGGAAGATTCAAGTATATGTTAGATTAATTAAATATATTTTCATACAAATTAGATAATTTACATACAATATTTATGATAGCAGAGTGCACTGAGATATTAGTCATTCCAGCCCATAAGCATTAATAAGCATTACTGAACCATAAACTGTTCATGGTCATTTCTTCACTCACCGATTATGTTGATGGTGGATGGCTCGCTGTCAGGAGATGTACGTTTAAAAGTATACGTTTGTAAAGTGTAAGAACATCTCACTTCAACCTCAGCAGGTAAACTGTTCTGTGCAATCTTCAGCAGCTCAGTCCCTGTCAGTGTCTGCACACAGGAGGAACCTTTGGACAGTTTCTGGCTTGCAATGTAGAAATCACACTGAGACACAGAAACAGATGATGGAGTCTGACAGCTCAGTGTGACTGAGTCCGTCTCTGTGATCAGAGGTGGATGCACATTAATTTCAGGCCAAGGAACTGAAAAAAATGTAAACATTTGTTGAATTGAATAAGCAAATATACAAAAATAATCAATGACAGAAAATGTTTAGGTGGTTTTACTTATTATATTGGTGGTGAAAAATGTTCTCACACCTCACTTATCTTTCATTTGCAGCATTGTATATTGAAGTAATTATTTAGTTACACATTCTAACATTAGCCCATCGTTAAAGTGTTTACTCACTCTGTATGGTGACTGGTGACATGTTACTCAGTGGAGATTTATATATATAAAGATAGTAACAGGTCAGTTCAACTGTAACAGGTGAACGTTGACGTGTCCATGACAGAAATTCAGACCCTGTCAGAGTCTGCAGACAAGAAGCTGTTTTGGCAGTTTTATCTCCTGAAATGATGAAATAACACTGAGAGACAGGAAGAGGATTCTGACAGTTCAGTGTGACTGAGTCTGTCTCTGTGATCATCAGCGGGCTCACTGTCAGTTTAGGTGGACGAAGGTCTGTTAAATAAAATATATGTAAATTTTAATAAGTAAATTTGATGTACATAAAATATTTTTGATAATAGATTTACAATACCAAAGTAAGCATGTAAATGTAAAGTATTTACGTCTATAAATGTTTAACCTATAATGCAAATTTAATTGTCATTTCTTCACTCACTGTTTATGTTGATGGTGGATGGCTCACTGTCAGGAGATGTAAATTTAAAAGTATAAGTTTGTACAGTGTAAGAACATCTCACTTCAACCGCAGCAGGTAAACTCTTCTGTGTGATCTTTAGTAGCTCAGTCGCTGTCAGTGTCTGCACACAGGAGGAACCTTTGGACAGTTTCTGGCTTGCAGTGTAGAAATCACACTGAGACACAGAAACAGATGATGGAGTTTGACAGCTCAGTGTGACTGAGTCCGTCTCTGTGATCGCAGGTGGACTCACGCTCAGTATAGGTGGAACACTGGCTGCAATTTCAGATGTAAATATTTCATGATGAGCTATTGTGGAGACGTTTCAAAGTAACAAAGCAAACAGCTGATACACTGATTAACATAAGTGTGTGCGTCTGTGTGTGTGTATAATTAAATTTATTACACTAACCTTGTGCTTTAATTCCATGAAAATAATCTGTTGAAGTTGAAGAAAACATGTATAATGATATGAATCTTGAATCAATCTTATTATGTATTAAACATAAGTATGCATTAATAATGTATAGTATGTACAAAGCATAATAATAGTAACACCTAACAAAAATATAAACTGAACACATCAAATGTAAGAGCAGAAAAAATGAAAATAAAAGAATTTCACAGGAAGTTTAACTTACAGAGAAGGATAACGAACAGCAGGACTCTAGCCATGATAGCATGAACGACCTGCAGAGCAAACTAACACTAATCTGACGTTCACCAACATTACATGACATAACTTTCTTCCAGGAAATCCAGAATTAACCGTACTAACCAGCCACAGTAACACATTTTTTTAAAACCCTCGGCCCATGTAACTATGATATATTTAGATAAGCGCTGCCCCAGTGTTGAAATATAAACAGTTTATATTTCTCTTGCTTTGCTGTTACATCTTTTACACTGTACAACCTCATTAGTTCCCAGAACTTAAAAAAACTATGCAAACTCGTTGCCTCAACTAAGTAAAGCTTACTTAAGATGACTATGTTAGGACAACTTATTCATTGTAAGTATACAGTACTAAGAATAGCTTGATGTTTCTGACTGTGCAGTACTAACTTCACCTGATGTTTTATCATCTTTGAAATTTCTAGCAAAGCACTTATATTAATATAACACTGTATGCAAGTATGATTATAAAAAGAATGACTTACAACACTTGTTTTAATGGTGTTAAAATCAGCCCAACTTTTATTTTCAAATGCAAAAAAGTACATCAGCCAACATACTGGACACTGTTTTGCTGAACAACAACTATATTGCCATCACTGTTATAATCTTACAATGAAACAAAGTCAAAGATGTAATTATTCCTAAAACTATGTTTAAGCTTTCCACAATTTTGTTTTGCAAGCTACATTACTTATATAATCAAAATAAAATGTATTTATTGTTCAGTCACGAGTGCAGTCTCTAGTTTAAACAACACATTTGTTTTGCATTCAAACACAGAAGCTGGTATGTTGTAATATTTTAAAGACTATTTGTTTCCAGTCCAGGCATTGCTGCCTGAATGTCTGTAATGGATTTAGGTGATCTAAATGTAAGTTCAGAAGAAAGTCTTTAACATTGTCCCATCTTCCCTTAAGTACAGTGGCAGTGGATGTGGGATGGAGATGCAATGAGCTTAACCCTGCAAGTGACCATTTTCACTGACCACACCATCTGTGACGGAGGACTCATCTCTCCTGGTGGCCTGCAAGCCACAATATGATCTTTGAAGAAATGCAGACCAAACTGTTGTTGTTTGTTTACTTACACAGCATGTCTTGTAGAATTAACTCCCGACCCAAAAAGAAGCAAGCAGAGGGAGAAAAACCATAAAATTATTTAGAAGCTGATTTGATCCTTAATGGCTTTTCAACTGTTATATCTAACAACACACAAGGTCAATGTTGACCTCGTACTACCAAATTAGACTAGCACATATCGTATTAAAACCACCATCTACACCATCTACTACCGTGTCTGAATGTGTGGTATTGCCTCTGTCAGATACATGTTTAAAAATATGACCATCTGATTTAAATATAATCATTACATGCTTGTTAAAATCTAACTTCAAATATATAAAGTTTCTCCACAGATGTTCAAAAGCAAACACAAAGCATTAAAATAAATACAGGGGTTAAGAATATATAGTTCATATGTTAAAGGTCATATACTGTATTTTTCGGACTATAAGACGCATTTAAAATCCTTTTATCCTTTTTTCTAAAAAAAAAAGTGCATATAATCCAGTGCACCTTATGTATGAATTCTGGTTGTTCTTACTGACCTCAAACCGATTTTATGTGGTACACAGCACTCAAAAATCTGTCAAAAAATGTTTTAGTACTACTTTGGTAAGCTACGAAGCCGCACCGCTTGATGGATTGTTGGAGCATTACGACTACCGTTGTCAGGAGTCTCATGGAGTAATACATACTGTGCGTCAACATTATATTACCGTATTGTGTGTATAAGGACCCCCAAATGGCACCTGTTAAGAGACGTGTGGTGGCAGATTTCTTTCATCATGTATTAATCACATATTTTAATCCTATCACTTTAGTATAGCAAGAGCACTCCTTAGTTGTATGCATGTGCACTACAAGTGGGCCTTATGCTCTACACACACAGTGAGGCCATTGTAATGGGAGACTGCTTATCAGGGATGTAAATCCTTAGGTGACGGCAGAAAACAAGGTCATAATTCTCTCTGTGAGGGAGGAGGTTTTAAGAATGGGACCGAAGGTATAGTGAAATATAAGAGGCTGTGGAATGTTCTTTGTTTGAGAGTGTTCTGGGAAGGTATAAAAGAGTTCAGGGTGGTGTCCATCCTCAGAAAACTGTTTGGTGCTTGATGTGAATATTTTCTCCACATTGCAACGTGTTAATTAAACCACTTCAAATTGAGTGCACTGGGTGTGTTGCAGGTTATTGTTAAAATGTCCATAACACATGACAATACGCCTTATAATCCAGTGTGCCTTATGGTCCAAAAAATGGACAGGGATGGACCATACAGTAGTGCAATACTGCATGGTCACCTGATCAGTCACCTGATCGGTGATTGGGGAAAGAAAGGGTTTCTGATTGGTCAAAAGTCTCAAATGAACAAAGGAGGTTTCTGATTGGCCAAAATGTGCAACGAAGGAGACTTCTGTTTTTCATTCAGTCTATTGTCTTTTTTTCTTTATCAGGCGATGTTTCTAGCTCCACCTGAAGCCTCGGCTGCTGTCTGTTGTCTTCAGCATGACCCCAATGTGTTATTTATTTATTTTTACTGGTTTAGAATGACTCCACATTAAGCATTATCAGTGTATATACAATAAAAGCATCTAGTCTTTACTCCTACATTGATGAGGATTTTCCTTTGGCTCTTTTGAACCATAACCGATTGGAAAATACCCTAAAATTAACAGAAATTGAGAATGAATTGCTTTCTTTTCCTCTGTGCTATTATGATGTGCAAAGACTAGCCATAAGAGGTGTCTTTTAGGTTGCACCGATGAGACCATGTAATTGTTTTACTTTTATACTGGTAAAATGTGAAGGATTATTCATACCATTGCACTGTCGTTTACAGAAAGGCAAGAAATTAAAGGCCTACCCTGAACTCTTAACCCCCTACACAGAGCGACATTGTTGCACTGTGCCATGTTAGGGTCCACTTGTCAAAGGGAAAATAGTGGAAAATCAGTACAAAGTTGCTATGAGAGATTAACTTTGTCCGGTGACGAAGTATCTGAAGAGGGTTCACTGAAAAGTTGATTCTGAAAATGATGTGTTCATATACCGTGGCTTTCACAGTCACCAGAACTCAACCAAGACTATCTGGAGGAAATTTGACTGTCATAACAGATAGATAATAGCTCTGTTAGTGTTTCGGAATCATTTCCAGGAAACACTGAAGCTGTTGCAAGGCTTTGTGTTGTACAAATACTTCACAAAACTGTCTTTGTCACCTGCTTGTACACATTGCTTCTTTGGTTCTGGTCTGTTATGTATTTCTGTATAGTTGTGTCTTCTGAGCCTTTTGGCAGAGGATGCTATTTGTGTGTGACTTAATAAAAAACATGTCAAACATGCTTCTCTTTCTATATACTTTATATACTATATACTTTTGAATTGCTCTCTTCAGTTGGGTGTCTTCCCTGTTGCCTTTAAAACGGCAGTGGTGAGGCCCCTTCTGAAGAAGAGCAATTTGGATTGTAATGATTTTAATAACCACAGACCTGTATCCAACTTACCATTTTTAAGTAAAATCTTAGAAAAACTTGTTTTTACTCAGGGCTTTGAATGATAGACAGATCCTGGAGATATTCCAGTCTGGATTTAGGGTGAACCACAGCACAGAGACGGCTCTCCTAAAGGTTCTAATTGATCTTAGATGTAACTGGGACTCCCAAAAGCTCTCAGTCCTGGTGCTACTGGATCTAAGCGCAGCCTTTGATACAGTAGACCACGCTATTCTTTTAAACAGACTGAAACACATGGTGGGCCTCTCTGGTGCTGTACATAACTGGTTCACTTCCTATCTCTCAGACAGAACTTTTATGGTGAGTACATGCTCCTCTAAGATCCATAAAATGACATGTGGTGTGCCCCAAGGGTCGGTTTTAGGCCCTGTACTTTTAAATTTGTATATGCTCCCTCTCGGCGGTGTCATCAGGAGGCATGGAGTGAACTTTCACAGTTACGCGGATGACACTCAGCTGTACATCTCCGTGTCTCCTGATGACACCAGACCAATGGATGCCCTTTTTAACTGTATTTTAGATATAAGATCTTGGATGGCAGAAAACTTTTTACAGCTTAACCAGGACAAAACTGAAGTTTTAATCGTCGGTCCTGAGGCTCAGAGAGAGAAACTCTTGTCTAAATTAGAGGCATTTTCACTATGTCCTTCGCTACAAGTGAAAAACCTGGGTGTTATTTTTGACTCTGAGCTTGGTTTTATCCCACATATTAAACATGTAACCAAAATTGGATTTTATCATCTAAAAAATATAGCCAGAGTCCGCCCTATTCTCTCTCGGGCCAACACGGAGATGCTGATGCATGCTTTTATTACCAGTCGCATTGATTACTGTAATGCCCTGCTCTCTGGTCTTCCTAAGAAGAATATTTCAACTTTACAACTTTTGCAAAACTCGGCAGCTCGTGTGCTGACGAAGACCAGAGGGCGGGCCCACATTACACCGGTTTTAGAATCGCTGCACTGGCTCCCCGTGTGTTTCAGGATCGATTTTAAAGTTCTTTTATTGGTTTTTAAATGTCTTAATGGTCTTGGGCCTTCTTATCTCTCAGATCTGCTTTTACCATACGAACCCTCGCGGACCCTGAGGTCCTCTGGTACTGGCCTTTTGATTGTCCCTAAAGTCAGGACACATACTCACGGAGAGGCAGCTTTTCAGTGGTATGGTCCTCGTCTGTGGAACAGCCTGCCGGAGGAGCTCAGGGCCGCAGAGAACGTACATGTTTTTAAGAACAGGCTCAAGACCCACCTTTTTAATTTAGCTTTTACTTAGCGTTTATTTATTTTATGCTTATTTATTCTATCCTGTTATTCTATTATTAATTTAGACTTTACCTAATATTTATTGATTTTATTCTTATTCATTTTTTAATCTTCTTACTCTATTTATATTTATATTGTATCCTGTTCTTATTTATTTTATCGTTTTACCCTGTATATATCCTATTGTGTCATATCTCCAGTGTTTCCTCAGAGGGCGCTCTCTGCACTGGGGCTAGGGTTGCCAACCGTCCCTTAAAATACGGAATCGTCCCGTATTTAGAAACAAAAGTACACGTCCCGTATTGAGCTAATAAGGGACGCACTTTGTCCCGTAATACAATGAGAATCAAAAGTAGTCTATAGAGATTGAAAATGTGATGTCACTCAGGGGTAAAACCGCAAAGAATTCTGGGAACTCGTGGCAAGAGGTACTAGCGCACGCAGGCTTTCAATTGAAATCAGTTATACAGCGATAAAAAGAAACACAAAAATGTCAAGAAGCTGTTGTATTATTAACTGCAATAGCCGGTCGCATGACAGCCACGGAAAGCCGACGGGTAAAGAGATCGGTTGTGGCTGCTGGGTCTCTGGGGTCCTCTCAGCCTGGCTGGGGGGCTCCTTTGCCTCCCTCCTGCTGTGTGCCCAGCCTGGAGGCTGCGGTCTGTGACCGGCTCCCGGTGCAGACGGCTCCCTGTTATAGTGTTTCCTCACTTGGCTCATGCGTACCCAGCCCAATTTTACTCTTTAAGTGTGCGTGTGTGTGTGTGTGTTATGTTAATGAGAGTGTGGGGAGTGAGTTGGAGGGTGGGGTGGGGTGGGCTGCTTTTAACCATGTGAAGCACTTTGTGCTACATTTTTTTTGTATGAAAAGTGCTTTATAAATAAAGATTGATTGATTTATAATTGTATGTTTTGTCAGTGCCCTTGGGACTATTGTGACACTGATTCAAAGAAGGTCAGTAAGTCTACGGTCACCGTACACTCTGGGCCAATGAAAAGACGTAACCGTCCATCTACAGTCACTGTAGACATTGCGCTATCGTAGACTGGACTTCAGTCCATGGGGAGGGCGCAAACTAAGAAGTAAAATTTCCAGCTTACTTACTTAAGTACATATCCACATACTTTAATATGATGTTTGCTCAACCTTTGCAGATTAAATGGCTTCAACTCTTCTGAGAAAGCTTTCCACAAAGTCTAGGAGTGTTTTTATGAGAGTTTTTGAACATTCTTAGTGAAGTGCATTTGTGAGGTCAGACACTGATGTTGTTGTTCATGTGTAACATTGGAATCAGACAAGTATCATTCTTCTTGCAACCGCCAAACCCAAACTCATTCACTCCAGAGAACATGTCTCCACAGCTCTAGAGTCCAGTAGTGGTGTAAGTGGTGTTACACCACTGCATCCAACGTCTTTCATCGTGGTTGGTGATGTAAGATGCAGCTATGTCATGGAAACCCATTACATGAATCTCTCTATGAACTGTTCTTGAGCTAATCTCCACACTGCAGTTTCTCAATACATTAGCAAAGACACAGAGAATCAACACTCGCTGTAACAACACACAACAGAAAATCAACAGCCATGAAAAATGAATGGCCTATATTTGGTTTTTAAATGTGAATCTGTATTTATTTGTATGCTATTAGAAATACCAAAATCAACAGAGGTTCAAATTGGAGATCAAGGAATTCACAGGCATTCAGTCATGATGAAGCTGAAAACGGCGACTATCCAATGTTGACTACAGACTGCTACTACTACAAGTTCATTTGTCATTTTGCAGAGCTGGTTCACAGGAAAACCACAGGATGCATCAATAATCACACACAAAGGCCACAGAGCTACAAAGAACGAAAGGTAAAGTTAAACAGAAATGACAAGATGAGTGTATTTATACATCACATCTGCTGCTGAGGCTTCAGTTCCCACTCATACATTTACTCTTATTGCTGGTTTCCCATATTAGTGGGGCACACAAAGTCATTAGTTTGTTTCTCTGTTGCTATGCAATTAATGTGCAAAACTTGTCACCTGTGGTGCTAACACGTATCATCATCATAGATAATTGTATTGAAAATGATTACCTCACAGTTCACATCTTAGCCTTTTTTGTTTTAACTGTAATTTTAAAACTCATGTCAGCAGATAACATCACTCTTTTCTGATTCTAACATGTTTATCACAGAGGACAGTGCAGTAGAAGCTTCCATGATTCAACCTCAATCTCAACCAAGGTGTACTCAACAAGTTTAGAGTTTTAAAAGCTATAAAACTCTAACACTTAACAGTCTGAGTATGCAGACTGTAATGATTTGAATAGAATGTGTAACAGATAGCTGTGGTGTGTTTGCCTCAGAAATAGCGGCCCAATTCTACACCACAGAAGTTGCTTCATGCATTTATTTTTTGATCCTACCTCAAACATTTTTGAGACACTTAATTTTGAAACTGTGCTCATTTGTCATGTGTGGCTGACAAAAACTGCAATGTGGTTATGAAGGGGCTGGCCAAAGTAGGTGTTCAACTTTAATGGTAGTTAACTCAGACACTTTTATAAAGTTTCAGTCTTTGCTGGAATGTTGAACTATAAACAGTCAGTGTAAATGCTTGTTGTTTGCTCCATTACCTGTAAAACTTCCAACTTCTGTTTGCAGATACCAGTGAAGTAATCCTGCCATTAGAGCGGTGAGCGAACTGTGACTGAATTCAAATTCAAATTCAAATTTTATTTGTCACGTACACAAACACACACAGTACGATATGTAGTGAAATGCTTGGACAACTGCTCGTGACCTAAAGAAAACAAAAAAGGAAAAGGCTATGAATAAGATAGGAAATAAATATGAAAAAT
>NW_024583531.1:47597-58408 GCF_018398535.1 Haplochromis burtoni
AAAGAAGGGGAGTGCCGTGCGGAATCCTCGCCAACGTAGTTTCACCAGCACGAGTCCCCCGTCTACGTCTCCTCCAGGAGCCACAGAGAGCTGCTGCACCTCCACTAAAATCTCCAAAAAACTTTCCGGGTTTGTGAAAAATGGATAAGAACTTTTGAGACGACTGCCTGATGTTTAGCAGTTGGTCTCCGGAGAAAGTGATGTGATCTGAGTGACCAAAAGCACAGACAATAAACAAAAACAAGAAAAGTGCGAGACAGCACAGTACCAAGGCTGACATCCGCGGCGCCATCTTTTTTTCTTAGTGTGTCCAGTTTTACTCTCCCCTGTGTTGTCATTATGTTTCATTGGAGTCAGCTGTGTCCTCATGTGTCTCCACTTCTCCTGATCAACCCATTTAAGTCCTCAGTCTTCCTGTGTTCAGCGTGGCATTGCCTGTGTTTCACTCCATGTCTGGTCATAGTTTTTTTGTCACAGTTTATGTCACAGTTCTAGGTCTTAGTTTCCTCAGTTGATTCAGTATTTCGCAGTTGTTAATAGCTTTTCTCAGGTTCCATGTCTTCACCTGCAACTAGCCAAATAAAGGTTTGTTTGGCTTTCACCTCTCCTCTGTCTGCTCTTGGGTCCTCTAAACAAACTCACACACGGTCTGCCCCCGCAGACCTTGATAGAGCATCAGTATTTGTCCAGCTCCCCAATATTTCTGATGACCAATGTTTTGGCTTGTTCCGGTGTTCCATTGGGTTTAATGAATACTTTACAGTGTGTGGTGCATGTATTTTGATCGTTGCCTTCCTCAGCTGTCAGTACTTTTTCGGGCCCATGTTGAGAGATGCTCTCGTAGCGTTACCCTGATGACCCGCTAGCTAGTTTGCCACTTGCAAGCAGTAAAGCGCTATACAAATACAGGCCATGTACCATTTACCATTTGCGCCCTTTGTCTAAAATATTGCAGGGAGCGATGATTTAAATTAAGCAGGGGTAACCAAGTTTGGTACTAACATTACATTGGTTCTAATCTGAAATCAGAGCTTCATTTTGTTTTCCTTCGCTTCATTGTGATTTTAGTTCCTGCTTTTGATCCAGTTCCATCGCTCTCATGACCTCATCTGTGTGCAGTCCACCTTGTTTGTGTGTGTGTGCGTGTAGTCTTACATCTTGTCAGATTAATTAATTTCAACCATTACAGGTCTGCTTTTTGTGTACTTTACTTACTTATTGTTGTACATTTTGGTCTACTCTCCTTCAGTCTGTGACAAAAGTACTCAAGCCACACAAATACAGTAAAACAGCACCTTTTAAGTCGTGTTGCATGTCCTGCACATTCATGGTTCCCTATATAATGTATCATTCTAATGTTGGCAGTTCAGGGAATTTTTACATTCTCCTTCTTCTCACTGAGCTGAGGGGTAAAATCAGGACTTAGGGGCAGACACTCTTAAACTATCGTGAGATTTTATTTTAAAATGAATAGTGCAACAATTGTCCAACACAAAATCCACAGTAGTGAATCTCCTCACTAGTTTCTCCACATATACTTTCTCTCAAGCTGGAGAACAAGCTTGACGACCTCAGGGCCAGGGTAAAGTTCCAGAGAGACATTCGGGACTGCAATCTCCTCTGCTTCACCGAGACATGGCTGAACCCAGCGGTGCCGGACCACGCCATCCAGCCGGCCGAGTTCTTCTCGGTTCACCGCATGGACAGGACACGGGACTCGGGGAAGTCAAGGGGAGGCGGCGTGTGTTTAATGGTGAACAACAACTGGTGCAACAGTGCGAACGTTGTTCCTCTCACACGCTCCTGCACACCAAATCTGGAACTACTGTCCATCATGTGTCGTCCTTTTTATCTACCTCGGGAATTTACATCGGTCATTGTAAGTGCCGTTTATATTCCACCACAAGCGGACACGGTCACCGCCTTATGCGAGCTGCATGAGGCACTCACACAGCACCAGACACAACACCGGGACGCTGCGCTTATTGTGACGGGGGACTTTAATAGCGCCAACCTCAAACGCGCAGCGCCGAACTTTTATCAACACATCACCTGCCCCACCAGGGGTGAAAGGACACTGGACCACTGCTACACTACGGTCAAGGACGGCTACAAGGCACAATCCCGCCCTCCGTTTGGCAAATCTGATCACGCCGCCATCTTCCTCATGCCAAAATACAAACAAAGGCTGAAACAGGAAGTTCCGGTTCAGAGGAAGGTCGCGCGCTGGACGGATCAATCGGTGGCCGCGTTACAGGACGCACTCGATGACGCAGACTGGGGCATGTTCAGAAACAGCTCCGATGATGATGTCAACGTGTTTACGGAAGCGGTTGTGGGATTCATCGGGAAACTAGCGGATGATACCGTGGAGACAAAGACTATCACAACGTTTCCCAACCAGAAGCCGTGGGTGGATAAAACCATCCGCGACGCTCTGAGATCCCGCACCGCTGCCTACAACACGGGACTCACGACGGGGGACATGGACCCGTACAAAGCCGCGTCATATAACGTGCGGAGGGCGGTGAAAGAGGCGAAGCAGCGCTACGGGAGGAAACTAGAGTCACAACTCCAACAGAGTGACTCTAGGAGCCTGTGGCGGGGACTAAGGACAATAACGGACTATAAAGCACCAACAACCGGTATGACGAACGCGGCCGTGACTCTGGCAGACGAGCTGAACACTTTCTATGCTCGCTTCGAGGCTGCAGCTAAGGACTCCAACAATGCTAGTGTTAGCGGCGCTAACGGCTGCAGACAGGAAGATACTGCCAGCACCGGAAACGTGCTCGTCATCTCCGAGCATGAAGTAAGGAGAGCCTTCAAGAGAGTGAACACCAGGAAAGCAGCAGGACCAGACGGCATCCCAGGTCGTATCCTAAGAGACTGCGCATACCAGCTAGCTCCTGTGTTCACTGAGATATTCAACATCTCTTTATCTCAGTCGGTGATCCCCACATGCTTCAAAGAGTCCATCATTGTTCCTGTCCCGAAGAAACCCCACCCTGCTTCTCTCAATGACTATCGCCCTGTAGCCCTCACCTCAGTAGTGATGAAGTGCTTTGAACGCCTGGTCAGAGACTTCATCATTTCTTCACTACCAGACACACTGGACCCACTACAGTTCGCTTACCGTCCAAATCGTTCCACAGACGATGCCATCTCTCATCTCCTCCACACATCACTCACTCACTTGGACACTAGAAGGGGGAATTATGTTAAAATGCTCTTCATAGACTACAGCTCTGCATTTAACACCATAATTCCCTCCACACTCACCACCAAGCTGGAGCATCTGGGACTCAGCTCATCTATGTGTCAGTGGATCTCCAACTTCCTAACTGGCAGACCACAGGCAGTAAGGATGGGCGGACATGTCTCAGCCTCCACCACTCTCAGCACTGGAGCCCCCCAGGGGTGTGTTCTGAGCCCCCTGCTGTACTCTTTGTACACATATGACTGTGTGGCCACTACCAGCTCCACCACCATCATCAAGTTTGCTGACGACACCGTCGTGGTGGGCCTGATCTCTGATAACAACGAGACGGCCTACCTGAAGGAGATTAGGAATCTGGAGAACTGGTGCCAGAGGAACAACCTCCTTCTAAACGTCAGTAAGACAAAGGAGCTGATAGTGGACTTCAGCACTAAGCAGGAGAGGAACTACCAGACCCCCGTCATCAACGAGTGCCCAGTGGAGAGAGTGGACAGCTTCAAATACCTCGGAGTTCACATCACGCAGGACCTGTCATGGTCCTGTCACATCAACACCGTGGTGAAAAAGGCCCGTCAGCGTCTCTACCACCTCAGACGCTTGAGAGACTTCCAACTGCCCTCCAAGGTGCTCAGGAACTTTTACTCGTGCACCATAGAGAGCATCCTGGCGGGAAACATCTTAACCTGGTTCGGGAACAGCACCATGCAGGACAGACGAGCTCTACAGAGGGTTGTGCGGTCAGCTGAGCGCACCATCCGCTCCGAGCTCCCTGACCTGCACTCAATCTACAGCAGGCGGTGCTGGACCAAGGCCAGGAAGATCGTGAAGGACCTCAGCCATCCCAACAACAGACTGTTCTCTCTGTTGAGGTCAGGAAAGCGATTCCGCTCCCTGAAGACCAACACAGAGAGACTGAGGAGGAGCTTCTTCCCGCAGGCGATACGGTCTCTCAATCACACCACCACACAGTACTGACCCACACATATGGTTCTTACACACACACTGGACTTTCTGGACTTTGTTTTTGCACAACACTGGTCACTATATTCTTCATTTCCGGTTAATACTTGTACAGCTGCTGTTATTGTGTATATATTTATTTAGATTTAGATTTCTTCATACATTCTTATATAGTTCTATATTGTGTATTTTGTTGTACAGTTATTTTATTTTCAACTTTAATTTATATATTTTATCTTATTCTCCCAGTTAAATTTACCCTTCATTCTAATTTGTGTTGTACAGTTATTTCATTTTTAACCTTAATTTATATTTTATTCCTTCCTAGTTAAATTTACCCTTTTTATTTCCGCACATACAATGCAAAGATCGCTTGTGATAACGATGTCTCACTCTGAGCAAATTACAAACCCATACATTTTAACTGTTTTTAGCATGAATCACTTATAATATTTCTTAACTTTGAACTTATTTATCACTTTGCTTATGTAACTTAATCAGACTATGCACTAACTACTGACTTTTGACCAAAAGGCATAACACTGAGTGAAATTTATCACCATCTACAAAATGACTTGTTTTAAAAGTAGTCAAAAATTGCCAATTATACCCTGGACATGGGGTTAAACATTTTTAAAGTAACACAACAGTTACTTTACCTAGGAATTGGTTACATTTGTGATATTGTAACTCAGTTACTTTTTTGATGAAGTAACTAGTAACTATAAGTGATTACTTTTTTTAGTAACTTGCCCAACACTGCTCTTAACTGTTCCTGTGAGAAGCCCATAGAATGAAAAGTGTTATTGTGTGACAGTTTTAAGGCAAAAGAGGGTGAGATTTGTTAAGATGTTCAGCGTGTGTGTATTCATGTTTTAGAATGTGTTGAACTGCATTATGGTTACTGTTTTAATTGTCACCACAAGGGAGCACTGTTTTCACTGTAAGGGAACATATGGTGCATCATCACACCCCTGACCGAGACAGAGTGTACACAACAAAAATGATAAAGGAGAGTTTGGAATATTGGATTTTACCTCACAACATTTAGAAAGCGATTCATATAATATGTTGAAGTATGTACATAAAGCCAAACATTATGTGCATTGTGTTTCAACAGCTAAATCTTTTGTTCATACTGCATTGGCTTATTTCAAATTTTAATTGAACAGTTTTATTTTTATTTTTTTGAAATGGGTCAGTTTGACCCATATACCATACAAGGGTTGATCAAAAAATTTAATTGGGTAGGAAAGTCAAGAAATGTAGGACTGTTTCATTTAAAAACAATTATCATCGGATATCTTACATGCAGTACTGACACAATATCAAGATTTCATGTTAAAATATAACATCACTATCATCAAAAAACAGTTATTGTGACACCTCTAATATTAACTTCTATAGCATAAAACATATCTAAATGGCAAACCTGACTTACCTTTCATGTTGTATGGATTACTACGAGGTGGCAAAGAGTTGTGTTCACTTTCCAAAGTGTAATCACAGCTGGCATCCTTTTTTTGAACAAAAAGTAGATGTCTCAAAAAATCAGCAACTGAAACATAAAACTGGGAGAACCTCTGTTTGGTTTTTCTGATGCTTTTCTTCGAGACAGTTTAATTTAGGACCGGACGACTTGCTCCAAAGTACAGATTACATCTTGTATCGTCTTTCACAGATCCAGGCAGAGATGAAAGTGAGGAGAACATATTCCCCATAAAAAAACTGAACATTCATCTATTGTTTTTGACCTACATAAAGAGCAGTGGAGTGTCATCAGTCATCAGCCGAAATGTTACATGTTTAGCAGTAGAACAATATCAACAGTGTTGACAATCACAAATGTCCCATTGTTTGGTGTTTGGACAATCAACTTTAATATACTGATCATCACGAGAATCCTGAGTGCCATTTTTGGTGAGAGCAATAAACTATGTAACAATCATACTGTTGAAAATATCATATTAAAATAAAAAACCTGAAAAGGCACCTGTTTTTAGCTGCTGACTTAATATCAAGTTCACACATAGTCTAAGTGTTGCCTGTTTTTATATTCATGCTTAAAGTCAGTTGTAGTAAGTAAGTGTAAGTTGAGCAAGTGGACCCAGATAAAAGTCAGAACAGTATGACAACAGATCTAACTGCACACCAGTGCAAAACGTGTACCAGAACTGAATATATAATGATACAGAAGTACTCAAATAATATGGTTTTACCTCACAGACTAGACTCACAGCTAGATGCTGCTCCGGGTCAATCAAAATTATTTCTCTTCCTCCTGAGATGTGGTCCTAACTCTGCCAACAAGCACTCAAACTGCCCACTGACAACCTGAAATATGTACGAACGCAGTTGTGATACAGCTTCAACTTCTGGATCAAACCATGACATTATCCATGTTGCTGCCTTCTCATGAGAAGTGGCAGAAGTCAAAATCGCTGTTTTTTTCCTTTCCTTGTTTAGAAACATCAGGAGGTGCTCATCATTGCTTGATTATTGCTTCATTTTTTTCACAGTGCAGTTTTTGTGGGTGAAATTTTTGCGAAAACACAACATTTTGATGTGTATATGTATAAGTTCGTAACCAATATTCACCAATATCCAAATATTCAGACTTTGATGTTGTTCTTTGAAACAATCTTAGTGTGCAAAGCTGTAACCCTACACTATAAAATCTAATTAGTTCACAGAACTCAAAAAACTATGCAAACTCGTTGCCTCAAAAAAAATGAGTAAAGTTTTACTTAAGATGATTAAGCTAGGGCAACTTACTCATTTTGAGTACACTGTACAACCTCATTAGTTCCCAAAAAAAACTAAGTAAAGCTTACTTAAGATGACTGTTAGGACAACTTATTAATTGCAAGTATGCAGTGTTAAGAATAACTTGATATTTCTGACTGTACAAGTTTAACCACTGACAAACATTTCAAGTTCAACTAAATGAAAAAACAATGTGTGGTAACCTGAATATAACAACAACAACAAACAAGCTTGTGGGGATAGGTTAATTGGATAATCCAAATTGTCACTAGGTGTGAATGTGCGAGTGAATGAGAGTGTGAATGGTTGTCTGTCCTTGTGTGTTGGCCCTGCGACAGACTGGCGACCTGTCCAGGGTGTACCCCGCCTCTCGCCCTATGACAGCTGGGATAGGCTCCAGCGCCCCCCGCGACCCTGAAAAGGATAAGCGGAAGCGAATGGATGGATGGATGGATGGATGGTAACCTGAATATGATTAAAAATAATTAACAACACTTTTTGTAGTGATGTTAAAATCAGCCCAACTTTTATTTTCAAATGCAACAAAGTATAACAGCCAACATACTGGACACTGTTCTACTGAACAACAAACAATTATATTGCCATCACTGTTATAATCTTACAATGAAACAAAGTCTCAGATTTAATTATTAAGAAAATAAGTTTAGGCCTACCACAAGTTTGTTTTGTACTTTACTTAAATAATCAAAATAAAATATATTTATTGTTCTTCACAAGTGCAGTCTCTAATTTAAACAACACATTTGTTATTCATTCCAACACAGAAGCTGGAATGTTGTAATATTTTAAGGATGGCTTGTTTCCAGTCCAGGCATTACTGCCTGAATGACTATCATGGATAGAGGTGATCCAAATGTAGGTGCAGAAGAAAGTCTTTAACTTCCCTTAAGTACAGTGGCAGTGGATGGGGGTTGGAGATGCAATGAGCTTGAACCTGCAGGCGACCATCTTCACTGACCACACCATCTGTGACGGAGGACTCATCTCTCCTGGTGTCCTGCAAGCAAACAATCATATTTTTTGGAACACAAACTTAATTGCTTTCTTAAAACATTTTTTCTGCATTTTGTATAGAACAGACTCCATTTTAGACAATCCCAGGCTCCCTCCTGAGATTCAATACATTCAATGATCCACTTGTCAGTCTGGATAGCCGTGACCACCACCTGACACACAATAATGTCATGAAAGCATCATTTTAAAAAGGGCTATGCAAACATGGCCAATAACTTGCATTCTAATGATGTGCAAAATGATTTGGGCACAAAACAAATTTTGCTGTTAGAAAACTTGCAGACTTCACTATATACAGTGTAGACCCTCTAAACTAAGTTTGGGGGATGTGATCTTCCAAGAAATGCAGACCAAACTGTTGTTGTTTGTTTACTTACACAGCATGTCTTGTAGAATTAACTGGAGTCAACAGCAACAGCATAGTGCAGTCATATCTCAAGTCTAATAACAGAAGACAGGAAAAGATCAGTAAAGAAACAACTTCCCCAAACCAAAGCACAAATAAAACAATAAGTAAAACAGGCTGATCTAAAGTATGATTAAAGTTCAGCCTGAATGTCACTGACAGTTGCTGATATATTGGAAAACCAAAATACTTACCTTAGTTGAAGTCTTTCTGTCCAACAGCAGGAGTGCTGGTCCCGAGCCTCAAAGACAGTAAGAAGCAAGCAGAGGGAGAAAAAACAGAACATTTTTTAGAAGCTGATTTGATTCTTAATGGCTGTGCAATCATTATAACTTACAACACAGAAGGTCAATGTAGACCCCATACAACCAAATTAGACTAACACCATCTACTATTTTTCATTAAATCATGTGACCTTTCTCCAGTGAGCCTTGCAGTTGAGTCATTTGCATAAATTGACATAAACAAAGGGGCAAAATAATTCCAACAGAAAACAAGGACTGTGATTTTTTTTAATGTACATTAATTAATCAGCCCTGAAAGTGCTGATTTATCTTAAACGTTATTATTTTGGTGCACTGCAGAAAATGTCACTGTGTGTAGAATTAAATATATTTGATTATTATTATGTACCTTAATTAGGTAAGAAAGATTTTTTAATCACAACATAATAATAAGATATTTAATACATCACAAAAGTTTACAAATGTTTATTAAAAGCAAAGGATCTTTGCTCCTCAATGTCAACTTTGAAAATATTTCTTTTTACTTTGTAAATCTTAAATACAGCAAGATGGGCCCTAGTTTGAGGGATAAACACTCACATGTGTTACAACCTACACATGCTGACCTTGACAAATCAGTTTCTAGTCCAAAACACCAAGATTAAAACAAAAAAAAGAAAGTTTAGCAATAAATTTCCCAGGCCTGGAACAGCTGGATGAGGGCGTGATGTACTGCCATCATACTATAGAAAATAAACAGAGAGGCACAAATTAACTGATTTCAGTTAAAAAATATTTGTTTTCCATCATTATGCAAAATGTAAAGTATTTCATATATGACACATCAAAACAACTTATTTTCCATGTCGCATATAAAACATTTTTACCTGTAGTGTTGTTTTTAGTTTCAGTAGAATTTGAAAATGAAATCGGTCAGTTCCTGCCTGTGTTCAGCTCACCAAAGATGCAGTCATAGGTGACGGTACTGTAGGTGTCACTATCAGCCTGTAAATTATTTCAAACAGACGTTAGGTGGAAGGGACAGAATAATTCCTGCAAAGTGGAACATCTATGAGTAGAAACAGAAGTTTTTGAAATATTCTTCAACTTTTGAGACTTACCATAGATTTCGAGTTATCTAAAATAGAAAAAAAAACAATAAAATGGCTTAAATGACCAAATATATATAGACTATATCACTGCAGTGAAAGCAAATGAGCAACACATTTTGTGTCGCCAGTGATGTTGCGTCGTTTCTACATGACAAAAAAAAGAAAGAGGGAGTTTTTCTTTAAAACCTTTCACCTCCCTCCTTCTCTCCCTCACTTCTCCACAGCTGTTGCTAGAAGCCACCTCCTGTGACTGTAAGGCCTGGTTACTAGTCGTTTGCTGGTACCGCTGTTCACGGTGCAGCAGCACCAGCTAATAGTCAGTTGATTTGAAACAATTTGTTGCATGTATTTTTAGTTTCTTTTAGCTTTTCAGCTCCACCTTCTCGCCAGTTCTTACACACTAAACTTCTTCTACAAGCTGCTGAGCACACAGCAAAAGTATGTTATCATGTCTGTGTCACGGTTCTGGGTCATTTTGACCCAGCATTTTGAGTTTCCTATGTTTTGATTTGATTTTGTATTAAGGGTTATATTCTTAATCTCTTGTTGTGCTTTGTTGATTATTATTATTCTTAGTCTATGTTTCAGTTAAGGGTTTTGTTCTTGTACCCTTGTGTTTAGTATAGCTTTAGTCCTGTGTCAAGTCTGTGTCTTCGTTTCCTGTTTTATTGTGAAGGTCCATGTCTCATGTGAGAGTATTCTGTTTTGCTTCCCCTGTCTTGTTAGCCCTAATCTCTCCCAGCTGTGTTTCCCTCCTGTTTCCCATTCCCTGATTATGCCTCAGTGTATTTAAGCCCCGTGTTTCTCTGTGTCAGTGTCACTGTTACAATCCTGGGTCTTATGGCCCAGTGTTTTGAGTTTTAGTTCTTTTGATGTTTATAGTGTATGTTTAAGCTTATTAAGTTTCCTATGTGCATTTGCTTATTAGTTCCCCCTTGTGTTTTCAACCCCTGTGAAGTCTCCCTTGCCCTTCGTGTGTTTCATGTCTGTGTGTCTTATGTTGTCAGGTCTGCGTCTCATATGTCCTGTTTTATTTTGAAGGGGTCCTGTGTTCCTATGTTCAATGTTTTTAGTGTTACTCTCTTCTT
>NW_024583531.1:59248-68435 GCF_018398535.1 Haplochromis burtoni
GGTGTGAAACTGGGTGTGGGACCCAATCAGCCAGGGTTTCGGGTGAGCTCATTGTGAAACCTGGCCCCACCTTATCAGGCAAATTCCTGAGGTCAGATGGCCCAGGATGTGAGTGGGCGTTAAGGCGTCTGGGGAGGGATCTCAAAACTGGATTGAGTTTGAGTTCCCTCCCCGCTTCTCGGATGAGAGGTGAAACGTCTTCAAGCAACTTATTAAAGAAGTCCAGGCGCCTTTCTTTGCAAGCTCCTTTGACTACGATGACCTGGATTACTGAGAACCTTCACAGACATAATCCTTCCAAAGAAAGAAGAAAGTAAAAAATTTTATGTTCTCCAAATATTTCTCCATTATACACCTAAAAATAGACATGGGCTAATTGGTTTATATAAACCTATAATTTCTCAAAATCATTATAGGTCAAACAAAGCACAATCTCCATGGAGCACTCACACAGGCTATAAATATGGTGTCCTCTGACGCACATTCTTCATTCTTCACCACTGTTTGTACCAATAGCAGTGAAGAATGACAATGCACAAACAGTACAGTGCCCAGACCAACATAACCATAACCTTTACAAACACAAGCCGTTTACTCTGGCTGAGTGGTCTGCACAGCACGATATGCCACTTTAATAAACCCCTCGGTTGGTTTGGCTGTGTGTTTTGGTTCATTGTCCATCTGTATTATGAAATGGGGCCCAATCAGTTTGACTGCATTTAGGTGGATTTGTGAAGACAGTATATCTCTGAACACCTCAAAATTCATTTGGCTGCTTCTTTCCTGTTTCACATCATCAATAAACACTAGTGTCTAAGTTCCACTGGCAGCCATGCACACCCAAGCCATCCCACTGCCTCCACTGTGTTTTATAGATGATGTAGTATGCTTTGGATCAGGAGCTGTTTCACTTCTTCTCCATACTTTTTTCTTGCCATCATTCTAGTAGAAGTTGATCTTGGTTTCATCTGTCCAAAGAATGTTTTTCCAGAACTGTGCTGGACTTTTTTTTTTGATGTTTTTAGAAAAGTCCAATCAAGCCTTCTTGATTCTTGCAGTGAACCCTCTTTGACCGCATGTTGCCTGTTCGTAGCAAAATCTTCCAAATGCAAGCACGACCCCTCAAATCAACTCCTTTTATCTGCTTAACTGATAATGATACAGCAAAGGAATAGCTCACACTTGCCCATGAAATAGCCTTTGAGTCAATTGTACTTTTCGTCCCTTTAAAAACAGGGTGACAGATGTTAAGGAGCTAAAAGTCTTAAACGCTTCATCCAATAAAGGCACCTGAGCTTCCATTTCAGTGGGCACGGGAATCACCCGTACAAAACAAAGGAATTCTTGGTCAGAAATGACCTGGACCATTACTGTGAAGGCTTGAAATTTGAACAGTATGTAAGAGTTGATATGAGAGGACTGTGATGGCCAGAATGAACATAATTGAAAGCAATAATGGAAAAGAAGCTGTAGACTGGTTCTTAAGGAAGATGACCAGCTTGAAAAATAATATTACTTATGTCTTGGAATCACATTTCTGTAGATTAAAAAAAAGAAAACAACAAGAGTAATACTTTAATAACCCACAGGAAATCAGAGATATATTTTATTACTAAAAAATGTGATCTGAAAGTTAATTGTAATAAATTGAGAAGTAAAGTAACTGCAGCTGAGATTTTTCTTACCAGTCTTCCTTTGATTAAGCACAAAAGGTAGTGTAAGCAAGAGGACATCCACCATTACGAATGCTCTAATTGTCCATATCATTTTTGCAGCTTTAAGAAAGGAGTTCAATTCGCATTTTAAGTTTAAAATGTTAAAACAGCAATAAAAAAAACGTATTGTGGGCATGGTGTAAGAAAAGCTCTACATTAGTTCAATTCTGTTTTTTGTTTTTTAGAGTGCACTGGTATCTTTATGATTTTATGAAGGTGTCATAAGTTGGTGTGAAGGTGGACTTTTAAATTTGAGTTAAAAAAAAACAAAAAACAAAAGGTGAACCTTTATTCATAAAAATAAGAAAACAATGTCCACAAATTAAAAGGGTTAAAACATACAGGCATTCAAACACGCAGCAATCAACAGTAACAAAACATTAACAATGAGGAAATAAGGTAAACTGAGGCTTTTAATATACTGAGATAACAAGGGAAGGGAAAACACACACAGCTTAAACTAATCATGGTAAACGAGACAAAGGAAGCAAAACTAAACAGTGCACATGAGACGACAAACTAACAAAATACAACAAGAAGTGACTAAACATGGGAACATCTAACAGGATGGAAAACACTGGGGATGTAAAGTAAACAAACTAAAACAAAGTAAGACAGAAAACATTAAATTACAGTCCAAAAACTCAAAACGTTGGTTCAAAGACCAAAGATTGTGGCAGATGCTGACTAACCTAATAAACAATATCCTGTAAGTGCAAAAACATTTTTTTTACTTTATTCAAAATAAGAAAATTAAGTCTGTTATTTCATCACTGGTTGCTGGATCTGTAAGAGTCATGTTAGCAGTGGTCAGATTACTGGCAGCTTTGTCAGTTATACCCGGAAAAGAAGGAGAAAGGGAGCTGCCTCCAGTGGGACAGCAGGAGAAATAATTTATTTAGAGCTGAAGTCTTTAGAAGTCAAGCCTAAAAAGTGTACTTGTTCAAACACTTAAAACCATTTCATTTTTAAAATTCTTATCTGCAGGACCATGTCCTGTTGTGACTTTCATAGTAGGAGCAGAGGTCAAAGTGCTTGCAGATGAGAGTGATCTATAAGTAGTCAGAACTAATGCATTCACAAAAAGAAAAGTCAAATCTTCAAAGTCAAAAAGCAATAAACTACAATCAACTACTACCTCAACTTTCCTCTTGGTGTGGCTATATGCACATAATGTAAAAGAAAAAGAGGAGTATGTCACTTACTTCCTATGTTGATGGAAAATATTTTACTGTGAGGACACTTCAATTTTTTTTAAACATTTTCTTTATTTATGTGTAGGACAAAGGCAACATCAGCAGGTATTGTATACATTTAGCTGTCAGGCAGCATTACAAAACTATCAATCCATGTATTATGGTTTTTATTTTGTTGAGTTTTTCTTTTGTTACAGGTGATTTTATATCAATGACTAAAATGAACCAGGGAAGAATGGTAAACAAAATGTTTCAGTCAAATAAAAATACTCTTAATTAAAACAATCAATTTAAATACCGAGGACATAAAGTTGATTTTTCCCTGTTGTGTTAAGTTACCTGCAGGTAATGATGGAGGCTCCAGTGTGATCACTTCAGTACCTGATGACAACTGTCTTACTAGTAAGCTGTGTTTTGCCTCTAGTAATAAGATGGTGAAATTGTTGTACATGGTAGGGCTGTTCGATATAACGATATATATCGGATGACGATATGAAAACGTCTATCATTACATATTACACTATCGTTTGTTTCGTGGTGTCGCAAAATAATCTGTTTATGGCAATATTTTTTCATTGTTTTGATGGTCACTGTAGAATTTCTCTCTTTCTCTTATATTTAATATAACCACACTACAGACGATCAAGCGACTGTTTTTATGCGTTGACGTTAGCAACAACGATGGTAAAACCATTGCGTGGTTCTGTCATCTGCTTGTTTATTTTCCACATAAACATTTCACAATAAAGCTCAAGATCCTGTTGAGATTTTTGTGATATATATCGTTGTTGGGACGATAAATATCTTATATCGGGATATGAGATTTTGGTCATATCGCACAGCCCTACTACATGGAGTAATTATTTATGTGTACCATTAGTTGTTTCTGAAAGTAACACAATAAGATGATGGCTGTTTAACAGTAATATTGTTAATATGCTCAAATCTTTATTTCATATCTATAGCATATTTAGTTATTACTGCTGACTAACTTTCAGTAACATAGTTGATTTTTTTCCAGTGTATGACAAGGGAGCTTTGGCTTTGATAACATTTTACTACCTTGTGATAAGGAAAGCTATTTGACCACTAAAGAGCCTTTAAAATGTCCAAATTTAGAAGAACACTATGACATATACAGTTACAAGACAAACTTTGTGAACCCACTGGACTACATGTTGTCTTGCACTTGTGTGTGTGTGTGTGTGTGCGTTTTAATCCTGACTGAAAGAAATAATTTTTCAATGTTGTTCTCTTTCAGGAGAGAAACTAAACTTGGAACAGACAAAAAATGAAGATGTAAGTTAGACCTGGTGTAGTAATAAATATGTCCGCTTCTCATCTTAATCAATGCTAATGACTAAAAGGACATTACTCTTTCTCTTCTAGTCTGACATTTACCATGTGTACGCCACCATCTCTGAAGCAACAGATCCACCAGATTCACAGGACACGATATACAGCACGCTGAATGCACACTGAAACACAGTGAAACATGTTTGGTGACGTTGTTAGTAAAATGTCTAAAATGATCTAAATCATGTCAAAGTGAGAAAAGTGTGACAGGTAATAGATGCAATCTTGCAAAAAATCTTGAGCTTGAATTGTTGTAGATTTTTTTTCTATTTAAAGATAACTGACATGATGATGATTTCAGCTTTAGTATTTTTAATAAGCGGAATCTAGAGGAATCTCTATCTTTACTGAGGGCTATGAAATACATCTCCCCTTAATCTTATCTGTACCCTGTCTGTTATTGCACAACTTAATAAAGCTGTTTAGTACTTCGAATGTATCCAAATAATACAACTCCAGTATATAAATTTGTGACAATAACATTAACAGTTAGTCTTTTGTTACGTGCTGTGACTGCACACAGGCTTGTAAAAATAGGCAACATACAATTGACCCTCAGCCAACCGACCAGCTGCAGTTTTTAGGTCAGCACACAAGACCATTTTAGGCCAAAGATTATGATGATGAAAAAATACAGGAAGAATGATGTACTGTAGCTGATTACTGTACTACACAGCTGCTACAGTTTGCCTAGTAGTAGTAACATAATCATGTGACATAAAACATTTAGTGATGATGATACTTTGTATCCACACAGGCAACAGAAGTAAAACAACAGGGGGAAGATCTGAAATTTACATTCAGTAAATAGAGATGTATGTTTTTGGCTCTAGGTTTCATTTGTGTGATATATCACTGTGAGATGTATTAAAAATATGTAGTTTTTCATTTTCAGTTTCTGGTTCCTGGTTATTACAAATAAACTAACACAGGTAATAAGCCACAGTATTTGTTGAGTGTTTTTTTTTATCTAGGATAAAGAAAGCACACACACACACACACACACACACACACACACACAGAAACACACACACACTCACACACACACACACACACACACACACACACACTACGACACGTTACCCAGTTTCATGCACCTAAAGTTGCATCTATCTATGTGAGCTACTGTCTATGGCCTCGCTCTGTTACTCCACATCCTTTCACTAAGTCTGCACAAACAATTCTCAATCATGTGAATCTATAACTTTTCTACTTATTTTATGCTGAGGGCTCAGTAGCCCAATTTAACTATATTATTTTCAGTGCTCAGAATTTCAGTTAACTGTGAAAGTGATCTAAAATGCATTAAAAGCCTCAAACCATTTGCCAGCACAAGTCTTGTAAACCACTTTTCTAGTCCTCACACATTAAGCATCCATCCATCCATCGTCTTCGGCTTATCCAGGGCCGGGTCGCGGATAACAACATTAAACATATTTAAATTGTTTTGGTGGGTAAACTTACCATTTTCTTCTCAAAATATTATTATAATATTATTAATTGTTTTTTCTCATAGACTGATGTTTATTTCCACATTATTATCAGCAGTTTCTGGGTGTATGCATATAACCAGAAGAAGGACAATGTGGGCATGCACAGCACATGTCATACTCACGCGAGCGGCCTGAAGTTCCTTTTTCACAACATCTTTTGAGGCCAGTGAGACTTTCAGACACAGAGCCCACTGGTGTATTTATAAACTGTGGTATCTGAATCAGTCACATGATTTGTGAAATTATAATTAATATAAATGAAAATATAGTCTGAAATTTGAACTCTGGAATAATTGTGTTACAATATATACAATTTCTTGATTGTATATATTGTCTAATGCTACATAGTAGCATTAGGAATTAAGACCCCTACTGTACTATCAAGCTTGTGCACTGCACCTCGATTGACCTTCATCTGAGGAACAGCTAAAGCAACAGAAATGATACTGTAGCATATATTTAGTAATCTTAACTTAGCCCCCCTGTGGTGGCTGGTATATATAACACATATATAGGTACTTTTAATTAGGTGCTCTTTATATGTGTAGCTTTGTGGCCTCAATATGTGATGAAGTACTTTTCCTGCCTCTTGTGGTTTTCCTGTGACCAACTGCTACAAAACGATTCATCCCCTTCTGTGTCGTCAGAAACGTGAGAATCTTCTTCTCAACAGAGCCTTTGGTGTGCTGTCCTAATGTGTGAGTTAAACATCCTGCAGATTTTGCAATATTTAATGTGATCTCTCAACATTCGTGTAAGTTCACACTTGAAACATATATTTTGCTAAAGTTATTTCAGACTTATTAATAGATTTATTTATGTTCTTGACATATATTTTCAACAGTGTCCTTCCACGTAATGCAAGTACAAGGTCAGTCTCTGATCTACTGTATTTATTGCTGAGTTGTGTCGTAACTGTATGTTATTCCACGATTAGTCTATGATTGGATTGGGTAATGTATAACTGCTTACATGGGAAAAAAGGGTAAAAAAAAAGGCGCAGGTATATTATGTGACATAACATCTAAGCGTTCAGTATAACATGTCTTGGTCTAAAACTGGCAATGAAACAGCAGTGATCACAGAATTTGTTCTGTAGAAGTTTTGGCTGTTGATCTCACATCAGAGTTCATCTGCCTCTGTCTGTGTCTGCACTTGAGGCCTCTCACCTGGTCTGGCCTCTCGGCCGTAACACAAAGTAGAAGTGAAGCTTTGCCTTCTTACAGTTATTGACAAAAAGATGATGAACAAGACAGCAGATGCAAATGTTAATTTATTTACGACCACAATTATCTTTTACGTTAGATGTTGTGAAAAGAGCATCAGGAATGTTCAACATGGTATGACACACAAAACAGCTAAACAGGAACTCATTATTCATTGCTCATTAGTTGTTCTCACAAAGACCTTTTTTGCACATTTTATTCAGAAGAACGGAACCTCAGCAGATGCAGTGTTTACACTCACACCACTCCCAGGAACATTATATTAGGTAGAACGATTGTTAAACAGAAATAGACTGATTTGTATATGAATGTTTTTAGTGTTGTTCCTTCTACACATTTATTTACCTAAATATATAGAATTAAGAAAAAAAAAGAAGAAAAAGACTTTACACATTAACCTAAAATATTATGAAAAAACATGTACAGGACAGAGTGAGAAAACGTATGTCTTACTGTGGCCAGTTAGTGTGATTCACTTCTGATCCTGTGGTTTTCCTGAAAGCAACTTTTGAAAATGTCACTTATTTCAGGCAAAAGTAAAAGCAGTTAGTAGTAGTCTGTTCTGTTCACATGGTTTCATCATGGCTGAACTCCTGCTGCTGTTGGTGGCCTTTGCATATAAGTTAAACTTTTTCTCATATCAGCTGGTACTTGATGTCGGCCATTCAGGTGATTTATCAGTTAGGTATCACTGTTAGCATGTTGCATTTTTACATGAGGATGCTAACACTAGACAGTAAATTTCGTACATTGTTGCTTCTGTGTTGTATTTTTAACTATCAGTAACAAAGTACGGGATCAATCTCTAAGCTTTTATGTTTCTATGGGCTTTTTACTTTGACATTATTTAGTAAATGTTCTAAAGTCAAACTTTTTGTCACGTCTAATTTTTATTGTTTCCTATTACTTAAAATCTATTCAGTTATTATGTCAGTTATGATTTAATTTTACAGCTGTATCATCACTTTTTTCTCATATTGCCGTTCTTCACCAGATTCTTTTCATGAAATTAAAGCACAAGGTCAGTCTCTAAGTTTCATGTTTTGTTTTTTGTCACCAATATGTTGGCTATTTATTTAGACTATTTCTTTGCAGTTTCTCTACAAAAATCTTATCACCTTATGATTTCTGACACTGGGAACTAACTATTAGAAATAAAAATCTGTGCATATGAAATTTCAGGCATTCTGCCACCTGAACGGACTGTGACTCCACTTGTGATCACAGAGACAGACTCAGTCACACTAAACTCCTGTTTCTGTGTCTCAGTGTTATTTCCTCATTTCAAGAAAGAAACCTGCCAAAAGTTATTCTGTTACACTTGAAGTGACATGTTATTGCTTTTTTTTTCAGAAGTCCCCACTCAGTAACATGTCACCAATCACCATACAAAGTTACCCATTAAAACACTGATTTTGATTTTGCACATTTGACTTTTAATTTATTATTTTATTGCTTTTTTCTGTCATCAGTGTGTCAACTATATACTGACTATTCTTGAACAATATATTTTTCTGTTAATGGTGATTTGACACATGGAATTATTATCTATTTAATATAACTTATATTTAGTATCTCTAAATTTCAGCAATTCCTTCATCTGAATCCACCTGTGATCACAGAGACAGACTCAGTCACAGTGAACTGTCAGACTCCATCATCTTTTAATGTGATTCAGTGTTTTTCATACATTATAAGAAGAAGCAAATATACATCCATCTCCTGTGAGCAGAATGTAACAGGAACTGAAGTCCTATCTTGGGCAGCAGAGTTTATTGCTGAGGTGGATGTGACATGAGCAGCAGGTCAGCTGACCAGCTGCTCCTGGAGGTACCGAGATCCAGGAGGAAGCTCAGAGGGGACAGGGCCTTCTCTATTGTGGCTCCAAAATTATGGAATAATTTGCCCATGCATGTTAGAGAGGCCCCTTCACTGTCCACTTTTAAATCACGTCTTAAAACCCACTTTTATTCCTTGGCTTTTAACCTCAGTGAGACTTAGTTTCTCTTTTAATTGAAGTAGTTATTTAATTAATGATTTCACTCTTCTTTTATTTGGTTTTTATTTATATCTCATGTAATTTTATTTTACAGTTCCAATGTACAGCACTTTGTGTCAGCTGTGGTTGTTTTAAAGTGCTTTATAAATAAAGTTGATGATGATGTTTTTACATGTCACAGCAATAAAGGAGGACAACATCA
>NW_024583532.1:0-5234 GCF_018398535.1 Haplochromis burtoni
CTTCCCAAATCCACCTTCGCTTTTATAGCCGTGGTCTCTCATCTTGATTACACGAAGTAATTTACAATTACTTCTCTGAAATATGAATTACATCTGTAATAATCACATACATGTAATAGAATGATTAATAGTACATTTCCCTTTTTTTAGGAAATGACCTGTATGTATCTGTGTGACATCAATAAATGGATCAGGTGCTGCATTATCTTCAGTTACATTGATGTTATTTATTTATGGTGAAACAGTGGTGGAATATTGCTGTTGCTTTCGTATAAATGAAGCGGACATACCTGCGTGGCCGCGATCTAATCCTGTTTACATAAAGTAAACCTGCTCCCCAGCAGGTTTACGCTTACGGCTCTGTTGCTATGACAGCAAGTCCTGGATGAGCTTCGGGGAACCGAAAGATCCAGGATCACGCGAAATCGTCAACAATCAAATCCAGCTAACTTACTTAGCGAGGTACGAAGAATGGGCCCCTGGTGTTGCCCACCCCTGTGTTAGGCTATGCCCTCTATTTTTGGTAATTCCACACCGATGAAAACCCAAACAAAAGACACATACTGTCAGGGTTCCTGGGTTGGTGACCCAGTGTTTTCAGTTTTGTTCATGTTCAGTTTATTTTGCCACTTAGATGTTCTCACTTCCTGCTTTTCCTCAGCTCGTCTCGTGTCATTAGCCAGATTATGTTCAGCTGTGTACTCACCGGTCTCTCATTATCATCAGTCTATGTATTTAAGCCCTCTCTTCCCTTCAGCCCTTGTCGTGTCATTGATGTTCGTGTGATGTTATGTTGTCCTTTCCGTGTGTTCCCTCAGTTCAGTCAGCCATTCAGTTGTCCAGCCAGTCAGTGTCCGTTCACCCTCTATTCATCCACTCCTTATAATAAACCTTCACCTACCTGCGAGTCCTGCGTTTGGGTTCCTTCTTCCTTGCCTCCACGCAACGCCTGACACATACAGAAGCTGTAATGTCTGTCTCAATCCCGCGGCTCATGTCACCCCTACTTGTGACCCGCATAATGACGTGAAAAAATATTTAAAAGAAATTATTCACAAAAAAGATTTAATATGAAGGCAATAGGCAGAGTGTTACAGGCTTCGCCCTAAAGAATGTAACCTCATGGGCAGTGTAGTCCGTGCTGCAGGGAGAATGGACTGTCTTACTCATTATGTGTCTGTGAGCGAGGGAGGGAGAAAAAGGAAACCTACGAGTTGTCATCGAGCAGAAACGGGAGCTGGAAGCATGTAAATATAATAATAACCACTGCAGCCAAGAAGAGAGCCTGACGAGCCCAGCTGTAAGTAAGCTATTAAGACTCGACTGTACGCTGTGTTTGTGTTTTTCTCCGAAACAATAAGTTCTGTTGGAGCAGCCGTTCAACATTTCTCTGTCTCTCGCTAGCAAAATTGACCCAGACAACAAAGTAAAGCTAGTTTAAAGCTACAAGCCCGACACGAACCCGACGTATTAGCCAGAGGTCCCTTTACTACGGTTCAGAGCCGCGGACCTGTTTTACAGTGGCTTACAAAAGTATTTGGCCTCCTTGAACTTTGTCACATTTTGTCACATTACAGCCAAAAACATGAATCAGTTTTATAGGAATTCCACGTGAAAGACCAACACAAAGTGGTGCACACGTGAGAAGTGGAACAAAAATCATATATGATTCCAAACATTTTTTACAAATAAATAATTAAAAAGTGGGGTGTGCGTAATTATTTAGCCCTCTGAATCAATACTTTACTTTTAAAAGTAACCTTCCCAACACTGCCCTTCATACAGTTAAGTTTTCTTTCCTAATTATGTTTAGGTGGCTTAGCGATTTTTTTTTCCAATTAAAAATGAAAGTGATGCCACAGTGTCACAGCTTTAAAGGCATGGTTAGGGTGGATCATGGGCTCACACAGAGGATTCAAATCTGTGTTAATGTCAAGCAAGTTTATTTTAGGGGTTGCCAATACACAATAATACACATAATCTCTGTCTTAAGCAAATTTTATGAGATCAGAAGTAGATTTTATATGTCTATTGTCATGTTGCTTAGCAACCACCTAGCAACGGGCTAAAATGACATCTGGCACCTACATTGCTGAGGGCATCCTATCGTTTTAATTCCATGAGATGTTATTCATAGCCACAGGAAAACTATACTTGTCATATTACAGGATCATGTTGCTCAACAACCACCTTTCTCGTGAGGCTCTGCAAGGCCTTTAACACAGCAACCTTTAAGTGCTGCAGTCCTGTCAAACTCCCCTCCCACTGCTCCCTTCATATGCTAAAATATGAATTAACTTCTGAAAGAATGCTGTGCAAGCAATGCCTAATTATCTGTCCGCATAATTAGACAATTTACTAAGTAATTAGCACCCAATTAGCAAAACCTTCCTTGCATTCTCAGACTCATTTACTTTTCATTCTAATTACCTGTCCAGACTGTCAAGGAATCGTTTTTTCGGTTGCACTACAATCAAATGTAAAAAGACTTTAAAAGGTACTTAAATTTGTTTATGTTGCAAATGAAGAAATCAATTAATTGTTCTAAGCATACACGATTACAATATTAACTTTAGTTAATCATCTTGTATTTTCAAGATTTGTTTTCAAAATAGTCCTCGGAAATTTTCAAATCACCCGCCAAAACTGCAAAAATAATAATTCAGCTTAATCTGTCTGCTTTTCATCTAAGGTAGGAGTATATGGTGAAAAAAGGAAAACATAAATAAATAAATAAAAACACAGCAGTTGGCTTCCATCACAACTTTGAACAAATAGTTAGGCATTCATTACTTTCTTTTGTGTGAATGGCTCAAAGGCTGTTTTTATATGGTGGTATTAAAGTAATGGCTTTACATTCTGTCTAAAGAGGAAGAGAATCTCTTCCTACAGTTGATAGGTAGCACAGGAATGTTTGAACCATAATCTTATTTTTCCATACTGTTGCTTAAATACTGATTCTGAACTTATTCCTTCATCCATTTGGATTTGTCAATTTCAAGTACTCAAAACTCAAGTGGGGTAGACTGTTTAAAAAAAATAACGTAAAAATGGTCACATTCAAGAGGTTTCTTCTGGCATTTAAAAGTATGACGGAGCATAAGCAGGGATGAAACTAAATAAGTTCAAGTTCAAATTTTATTCGCCACATGCAGTGACAGGTTGCCCTGCAGTGGAATGAACCCGCCCCCCGACCTTACACACACAACACAGACATCACATGGGGATACAAGTCAGAGAACGGTTGCATTACAGTATAACACTGAAATGTACACTACAATGGGAAAGTACAAGAGGAGTAAAAAGAGATCTCTACTCATGCTGGGCTATAGAGGACAGCATGAGAACAGGAAACAAAAAAACTCCTCTGCACAGAAAGCACATAAATGTCCACAGTACAACATTATAGAGCACGTGACCAGCAACAGGGTTGGGTAGGGAATAAGGAGTAATCCCAGGCAACACAGCAGCCATCCTGCCACTTCGCCGACTCTCCAGCGCGGGCCCAGACCCGCCTCATGTTCCCAGGAGGCAACAAGCATTGAAGGCGTTGGAAGGGGAGGAGGGGGCGTGTGAATGCTTATCAGTGTAAGTGTATGTGTGTGCATGTCCATAGTTCAGCTGAGACAGTGTCCTTCACCCTATCAGGCTAAGTAAACAGTCTGCTAGCCAACCCAGGTGGCCTTGCATGGGATGGAAAGAATAGTCATCACACAGTCGTTATCAGGGAGTTTCTGTTCGGCTCCAGCCTTGGGCCATGCAGCTGGCGCCGTGGTGTCCACATGTTGATGTCGTTGATTTAAATAATGAAATCTTGGTAAGAAAGCAGTAACAAGCTAAACAACTAACAACAAAATCACTCATACAATTTGAAATGAAAACTGTCTGGTTCTTTGGTAGATTAATAAGTTGGACTGAAAGACTGCTGCCACGCCACCTTCTCAGCCTGCGCTTTGAGTGTTCTGACAGATTGTTCTATAGAAACCTGGCTAAATCAGGATGAATATGTTGACAGAGTAAATTAATATGTTGATCAATGATTAAATTATTTAATAACAGGGACTTAGTGAAATGTGCATTATTAAACACTAGTCAATATTTTACTCATTGTTATTGTTGAGGGTGCTATATTCTTGTTTCTTTGGAGTTTTGGGGGATGAAAGGAGAACAGAGGCTGCAGAGAGGTGTCTAAGACTGCAGCTCTGCTTTCTAGTACCAACTCTGGATCGTCATGTTGAGGGTGTTTTTAAAATCTGGCAAAATTTCTAGAAATGAGAGCTGCTCCATCTAAAGTGGGATGGATGCCATCTCTCCTAACAAGGCCAGTTAATGATTGTATCATTTTTGGGAAACCGATGAGACAGCCAGCTGTATAAAGACAACACCTACCAGCGAGCAGCTGAATTTGGCTGGCAGTCAAATCATCCAAGATTGCAGCAAAGCATGAATTTGTGGCATACACAGACTGTCTATGCAGTACTTGAATTTGCAACTTATATGTAAATGTACATAATTCTGCCATAAAATCTGATGTCTGCTGCAAAATTGCACATTTTTTTCCTTCCATGATTGTATAATGATACAAACTATCCAAGGATGTAATCTTGAGCTGTAACTCTCAGAAAAAGTAAATAAAAACTACTGTTAATTAACCACCCTGTTAATTAGTAACTCTTTTTTTATACAAAGCCAAGTGAAAGATTGTGTACGAGGCAGGTCCATTGTGATCATGGACCAGGAGTTTTGTTTGGCCTCATAACAATTCTGGCAAACCATCAGGCTACTATTGAATTTGAGGAGTTAGGGACTAATAACTGCATACTTCTGCCTACTCCTTTTCAAACAAGAATGGAATGATATTTTGTAATGATTGTGAATGCACATGTTTGAAATAAAAATGAACTGAATTGAAGTGTAAGCAGCTTCTTGCCAGCAGTGTATGAGGTGGCAATGAAACACTGCTGACCTCAATTGAGGTAGCGGAATGTCATGAAATGCTGTGTGGCAGGCAGTAGATTAGGACTCAAAGTGCAGGACTCACAGATGAACTCAAAATCACAGCTTTATTTGCTGGTCACAGAAAAACGAGCATACATAGTAAACTAAGCTAAACTGGGAAACAATGGAATAAAACTCACAGGGAGATCCACACAGCAGGAGGGACGACATGACACTGACTCAGAGAAACACAGGGTTTAAATACACTGGGAAGTAACGAGGGGAATGAGACACAG
>NW_024583532.1:6420-10165 GCF_018398535.1 Haplochromis burtoni
GAGACACAGAGAGACATGAAGGGCAAGGGATCAAAACTAGAAACCATAGAATAACTCACACAAGTACAATAATGCAAAAATCACAAAGAACTAAAAACACTGGGTCAGGGGACCCAGGACCCTGACACAGAAGGAAAATTTGAAGTGTCACCTGAACTTCACTGACATGGCTCTATAGAGGAGTCTGGAAATAACAGGGCACACCCATGAAAGGTGCTAAAGTAGGTAAAAGAAAAACATTTTGTTTGGCTATCTATTGGGGTGGATGAGATCCATCTTGACTCCTTTAGGGTTCAGCATGTCTTGTTTGACATCCCTTATATGGGAGTCAATGTCCACTGTCCCTCCTTAAAAACATCACTGGAAAACGCATCCATTAGTCTAACATTAGATTCTGGAAAACCACTGCGGTTTCTATCATGAGTAATTGAGGCATGTTGTTGTGTTTCATTTACCATTTACAACGTGAGATAGAGTAGAGGTAGAGAGCATTAGCCAACTTCAATAATGAATGAGAGGCAAAGGGAGAAATACCATTAGTAATAAAGTTTCAGTAGGAATTCAAAATAGAATCCGAGACAGGGCTAAGTAGTACTTGTGTCACGGGTGTATGCTAGAAGAGAACCCCTTCTAAAGCAGGAAGAGCAGAAGGGGATGATCTTGAGAACAGAAAGATATGTAAAACCCGGTTAAAATAGTCAATAAAAATAAAATACACTTTATTTAGAGCATAAAAAATGTACCCTGATCAAGGAAGAGAAAAAAAAAATTAAAAAAAAACATAAAACTCGGCACAATAAAAGTCCAATGGTCCTCAGTCAACGAGCAAAAGTCAAATAGTCACCCTTCTCAATGTACCAGGGCGTCTTTATGTATTTTAACAAAACGGGACTTACCCCACGAGGGCAGAGCTCCAAACTTCGCCTGGACCTTAAGTGTTTCGCTGGCATCTTGCTACCACCGTGGAATAGTCTGCCATCCACTGACTGAAGGCCCTCTCTCCTTCTCCTGTGGCCGCACCCTGCTGCCAATTGCCACTCCATGGCTCGCTCTGCCTTTGGCAGCGTCCTTGCACACAGCCACTTCCTGTTGCTGCGCCTGCTGCCACACTACTCCATGGCTCTCTCCTTGTTCTTCCTTAGATCCAGCTGCATGCCCTTTTCCCACCGGCCAGGCCCTCTTATTGGCCTCTCCACGAGGCCTGATTGACAGCTGTCCCTGTGCCCTCCAGGTGTATATACTTAGTGAAAGCAGGGGGCGGAGTCTCTCCGGAAGAAGTTCCAATAAATACAATAAAAGCATGCAACACACACAAAAAAAATACACTCATCGTTAAAACAGAACAAAGCATGCAAAACTAGATAAGAAATCCTTCTTCCTCAGATGACACTTGAAAACAAATCCAAAAGAATGAATCATGAGTACAAAAAACTCTAAACTACTGGTCAAAGACTCAGGACCACGACACATACTGAGAGGACTAAAGACAGTATGGCACAAAAAGGGTGGAAAAGAGACGAAATTCTGGACTGAAGTTTAAGACAAACAGAGATGTCAGAATGAAAGAATAAATGATTAATACAACACAGGAGAGGCTAACACAAGGATGAAAACTGCCAAAACTGGTAAAACTGACAGCAATAGGCAAGGACCAGTGATTATGACATCATCAACTTCATGACTTAGTTATTTCAACTGTTTAGGTCTACTATCTACACATGAGTAATTTACAAATTAGCATATATCTCTTTAAGGTAATCTTGTGACTGGAGAGAGAGCTCATCTCATTTAAAAGCCCACTCCTCTCTGACACCAGTGATCAAAAACACACCTGCTTGTTATTTAATTGCATGCAATATGAAAACTCTGAAATAAGAACCCATCGTGACTCAAGTCCCAATCGGTGTGTAAGTGGCGTAGTCTCCAATTACACATATGAAGTCTTGTCACAATGCTGCACACACACACACACACACACACACACACACACACACCGAAAAATGGGCAAGTGCTTACACGCAAACCACTGACTGGAGGTTAATGAAGCCTGTCGGCACCTTGATCTATCCCACATATTCTAGCTGCTGGTGCTGATGTGATACTTCACCCTTACTGTGTCACACAGTGACATTCATCTAGTAATTAGTCTGCGCTGACATGCTGCACACATGTGCCCATATACACTGATGCATACACACACAGCTCTGCTGCTATGTATCAATCAAGACATCTAACAGCTGGGTAATTGGATACTATGTGAGGAAAAATGTACTTGTCATTACAGAAGAAGAAAGAGGAGATGGAGGAGTGAAGCTACATCAAAGGTCTTAAAAGTACAAAGCTTGGTGTGTAAGTGTTTTATGGGCATTCCTGTGCATTACATGCTGTGTGTTTTTTCTTTTAAAACAGAAGATCAGTTCCAATTAACACTAACCCCCCCCCCCAATCTGATGACTGTCCCTACTTCAAAAAGCAAAATCTTCATATTTACCTGAGTAATCACACTTGTGCAGTTCACACTTTGTGTTTTGCAGTATTGTTCAACAGTCATTCAAACTCTGACTTTAAATTTGTGTCACAGGAAACTATATTTAGATAGCAAAAGAAATAGTTTTTTAAAAGTCCAACCAAAAAACTCACAAAACTTTTCTCTAGAAAAATAGTGTGTGACAAGGGTGTGGGAGATTGATATGATAAAAATTTAGATTTATTTTTTAACAACAACTTTAACAAAACTTGGTTTGTTACAGCTGAGTAGCCGGTGTGTTGTAATGTGGACCCAAAAGCAGAACACACAGGAGGCAAAACTGATTCTAAAAATAACTAACCCTAAATTCTAAACTAACAAACCCTACACTGGGAGACAATAAGACGTGAAACCTGATAATCCTGTTGACATGAACTGTGGCGCTGAGAGGAGATAAACAGACGACTCAACAATGAAAAGTGAGACAGAGGGCTTAAATACACAGATGGTTAATGAGGGAAGTGGAAACACACGCAGAACAGCTGACACAAATGAACATGACGCCAGAGAGGAAGCAAAATTAAACACACTGAACATCAAACACAAAACTGTCAAAATAAAAATGGAAATTAAATGAGACATATACTGTGACAGCACAAGCTCGACAATAGGACAAGAAACACGTGCCAGGCTGGGGAGACGGGATGGAACACAGGGAGAGGATGATGGGAACAGGTAACTGGGACAAGGCACGGGCAGAGGACAAGACAGACTTACATGGGAAACAAGAAATGACACGTAAACAAGGAAACACGGATGATAACATTAACAAGTCTAAAACCTAACTAAGACATAGAAAAATGTTCTGTTCTAGCGTTTACTATTAATAATACATCAAACAAAAACAGAAATACAAAATAAACTCAAAATGCAGGGTCACTGCAGCACCAGCACCCTGGCATGGTTAGATTTAGAAAAAAGTAATGGTTAACGTCAAAATTAGAGAACCATCAGTCTAAGATTCTGATGTAAAAAGTTGGTTTGGGTGTCATGACAACAGGGCAGCAGGGTCCAACAGGGTCTGTGTTGAATATGCATCAGTAACCAGGCAGGATAACTAACACAGATGGTCAGCAGTTTGGAGGAATTAAACAACTGCAGCAACATATGTTTAGAGATTTTATGTGGTTTCTGACTAACTACAAACAAACTAACTACAAACTTTGCCCAAAGTGCTAGGTTAACCTTCCTCTCGTGTTAGCTTTCTGTTATCATCTC
>NW_024583532.1:22106-35797 GCF_018398535.1 Haplochromis burtoni
CTCCTGGTAAGCCCATGGTTGGTCCTGCTGAGCAGGCATTTTGTCCCCAGAGTCCTCAGCCACGCCTTTTGCCCAGACAGGAAACAGCCACCGCCCAAACCCAGGTAACTCAAAGAAAGAGAAACATAATTAATATAACAAAACATTTTAGAAAAACCACACAATGTACTATGTGCGCGCCTCATAATACCAGTGTTAGGTTTAACCTGATTAATGATAATTAATGAAGAATACTGCAAAGCAAAATAATAAAGTGAAAAATGGACTAATTTACCCCTGTGTGGCTGCTGCCATCACACACCCCCCCTCTTCAGGACTCTCGCTGGTACAGCGAGAGAGGAAGTCGGCGGTAAGTTGTTCTTCCCAGGAATGTGCTTGATAACAAACCGGAAAGGTTGCAGAGCAAGGTACCATCTTGTGATCCTTCCGTTCTTATCTTTCATCTTTTCCATCCACTGAAGTGCACTGTGATCCGTCTCCAGGGTGAATTCTCTTCCAAGAAGGTAGTACCTGAAGGAATCAAGGGCCCACTTGATTGCAAGGGCCTCCTTTTCCACTGTTGAATATCGAACCTCTCTTGGGAACAGCTTTCGGCTGATATAAGCAACAGGATGACGTTCTCCTTCCAAACCTTGAAGTAGCACTGCTCCCAGACCCCTATGAGATGCATCCGTTTGAAGGAAAAAGTGGCTCATTAAAGTCTGGACTGTACAAAACTGGTTCGCTACTCAGTGATTGACTGATGTCCTTGAAAGCTGCTATAGCCTCCTCTGTCCAGTTAATCTGATTAGGACACTTGATGCCTATCAAGTCCGTTAGTAGAGCTGCCCTGGTGGAGAATCGTGGTATGAACCGACGATAAAAGCCTGCCATGCCCAAAAAGGATCTTAGTTGCTTCCTTGTCTGTGGGAGAGGACAAGACTCAATGGCTTGGATCTTACTGACCTGAGGCTTGATCACCCCATTCCCGATCACATGGCCCAGGTACGCAGTCTCAGCAGAGGCAAAAACACACTTAGAGGGGTTCACCGTCAACCCAGCAGTGCCAAGACGGTCGAAGACAGCATGCAGATGTTCCAAGTGTTCCTCCCATGTGGTGCTCTTCTTGCCTTGCTTCCCGAGCCTCCTGTTGACCCATATGAGCTTGCAATATTGACATCAGATCTGACAGAGATGGCTCCCTTTCTTCAACCTCAGTGCTCTCCACCATTTCAGAGACTCCAATTTCCTCCTCAGCATCAGCTTCCTTCTGAACAGTTACTCCTTTCTTCTTTTCCACCTTTCCTCCACGATGCATTTTTCTTTTTTCTGGGGGTGAAAAAGCCTCAAAGGAAAAAAAATACTGTGTCCTCAACTGGCAGATCCCACTGCTGCCACCAATTGTGAGGGACCAAGCAGCCAAAGCAAAGAGGACACAAGCAAAAATATCTTCAAAAAGGGTTTTCTTTATTTTAACCCTCAAAAAGTCCAAAATTAACAAAATTCAAAACCATACTTAGCAGGCCCATAAAACAGGTCAACTAAATATAACTCTACAAAAAGTAATTTCCAAAAACTTAAACAACAAAGTGAGACACAACTTAACTCACAAACTGACCTAATTACAAAGACACATGAGGGTAGCTTTTATAATGATTTGGCCAAACCATTTGAACACAATAGGGGGGAAAACAAAAACACACACTAATATTAACTAAGCACAGAATAACCTAAGCCTAAAACACCCCTGCTCCTGGTAAGCCCATGGTTGGTCCTGCTGAGCAGGCATTTTGTCCCCAGAGTCCTCAGCCACGCCTTTTGCCCAGACAGGAAACAGCCACCGCCCAAACCCAGGTAACTCAAAGAAAGAGAAACATAATTAATATAACAAAACATTTTAGAAAAACCACACAATGTTACTATGTGCGCGCCTCATAATACCAGTGTTAGGTTTAACCAAATGATTAATGAAGAAAACTGCAAAGCAAACTAATAAAGTGAAAAATGGACTAATTTACCCCTGTGTGGCTGATGCCATCACACCCCTCCCCCCACTAGGGAAGTCAGACCACAACCTGGTTTACCTACAGCCACAATACACACCCCTCGTCCAAAGGCAGCCTGTCACAACGCGCTCCATCCGGAGATGGACCCCAGAAAAGGAGGATGCTCTGAGAGACTGCTATGACACCACAGACTGGGATGTGCTCCTGAGCCCACATGGTGAGGACATAGAGGGGGCGACACACTGTCTTACAGACTACCTCAACTTTTGTGTGGACACGTCGCCCCTGCTAAGACGGTACGGTGTTATCCTAATAACAAACCGTGGGTAACACAGGAAGTCAAAGCTGTCCTCAACATGAAGAAGAAGGCTTTCAGGAGCAAAGTGAAGGAGGAGATGAAAGCAGCACAGCGGGAGGTGAAACGCTGCCTGAGGGAAGCAAAGGACACCTACAGGAGGAAGGTGGAGCAGAAGTTGGAGAGGAACAATATGAGGGAGGTCTGGAATGGTGTGAAAACCATCACAGGCCACAACACCAAGAAAAGCACAGTGGGGGGGACTGTGGAGAAGGCAAACGAACTCAACAACTTCTTCAACAGGTTTGACCAGCCCACAACCCCCCCACCCTCACCCTCACCTTCACTACAGAGTCCTCTCCCCACTCTCCTGCCTCCCTCGCTTCCCCCCCTTCCTGACACCATGACACCCCCCTCCTCCAATCCCTCTCTCAGCAGCAAGACATCTCCCCCCCTCCCCTCCTCCCAAACATCTCCCAGTGTCACAGTGGATCAGGTCAGGAGGCAACTGAGGAAGCTTCGCCCCAGAAAGGCAGCAGGCCCAGACAAGGTGTGTCCTAGGATGCTAAAGGCGTGTGCTGCTGAACTTGGGGAGCCGCTACAACGAGTCTTCAACCTCAGTCTGCGACTGGGGAGAGTGCCCGCCCTATGGAAGACATCCTGCATCGTCCCGGTCCCCAAAAAGAACCGGCCCAATGAGCTGAATGACTTCCGACCGGTGGCACTGACGTCACATCTTATGAAGACTCTAGAGCGGCTCTTCCTCAACCTCCTCCGACCACAGGTACAACATGCCCAGGACCCACTACAGTTTGCATACAAGGCGGGTGTCGGAGTGGAGGATGCCATCCTGTACCTCCTACACAGAGCCCACTCACACCTGGATGGGGGAAAAGGCACGGTCAGGATCCTGTTTCTTGACTTTTCCAGTGCCTTTAATACCATCCGGCCCTGTATGCTTCAGGAAAAACTGAACAGGATGGAGGTGGACCCCTGCCTGGTGGCTTGGATCTCCGACTACCTCACCGACAGACCACAGTACGTCAGGCTGAAGGACATCACGTCTGACACTGTGGTCAGCAGCACAGGAGCACCACAGGGAACTGTGCTGTCCCCTCTTCTCTTCACCCTGTACACCTCTGACTTCTGCTACAACTCTGAATTATGCCACATTCAGAAGTTTGCAGACGACACAGCCATCATGGGGTGTATCTGGGATGATCAGGAAGAGGAGTACAGAAGTCTGGTGAGGAACTTTGTCGCATGGAGTCACACAAACCACCTGCAACTCAACACCTCAAAGACTAAGGAACTGGTTGTGGACTTCGGGAGGTCCAGAGAAGGTCCACTGCCGGTTCAGATAGAGGGGGAGGAGGTGGAGGTGGTCAACAAGTACAAGTACCTCGGGCTGTGGGTGGACAATAAACTGGACTGGTCATGCAACACAGAGCACCTGTATAAAAAAGCCCAAAGCCGACTGTACTTCCTCAGGAGGCTGAGGTCTTTTAACATCTGCAGGAAGCTCCTGAGGATGTTTTACCAGTCGGTGGTTGCTGGAGTACTTTTCTATGCTGTGGTGTGCTGGGGGAGCAGCACAGCAAAGAAGGACTCATCCAGGCTGGAGAAACTGATCAGGAAGGCTGGCTCTGTGGTCGGCATGAAGCTGGACACTCTGGTGACAGTGGCAGAGAAAAGGACATTAAAGAAACTGATGGACATTATGACAATGCCAGGCATCCTCTGCACACGGCCATTAACAACCAGAAGAGTCTGTTCAGTGACAGGTTGCTTCTCCCCAAGACAAGAACTAACAGACTTAAAAACTCCTTTGTCCCACACGCCATCAACTGTTTAACTCCTCTCTGGAGGGGAGAGGGAGGGGAAACAGGAGGACAAAGGAGGGGGGAACAACTAAGCTGTAGTGCCTCTTCACCTCACTGTACAATACCTTTTGTGCAATACTTTTGTAAATAGTCAACAGTGCAATAGACTCAATACTTGAAATGTGCAATTCACTTGTATTTTTATTTTTTTTATTCCTATTTATTCTATTTATCCCCTTCTGTATATTTTATTTATATTTGTCTCTGTATTTATATATGTGTGTGTGTAGTGTATATATATAAAATTCTGTAATCTGTAACTTCTGTCGTTGCTGTGCTTTTTTGGAAATCGAATTTCCCAGAGGAACCCACCCGAGGGATTAATAAAGTTCTATCTTATCTTGAGTCATTATCTCGGGGTCTTGTTCGCGAGTGATGGGAGAAGGGAGCCGGAGATCGACAGACGGATTGGGGCTGCAGCTGCAGTAATGCAGGACGCTGCACCGGTCCGTCGTGGTGAAGAGGGAGCTGAGTGTAAAAGCGAAGCTCTCAATTTACCGGTCGATCTACGTCCCTACCCTCACCTATGGCCACGAGCTGTGGGTAGTGACCGAAAGAACGAGATCGCGGATACAAGCGGCAGAAATGAGCTTCCTCCGAAGGGTGGCTGGCCTCTCCCTTAGAGATAGGGTGAGAAGTTCGGCCATCCGGGAGGGGCTCAGAGTAGAGCAGCTGCTGCTCCACATCGAAAGGAGCCAGCTGAGGTGGTTCGGGCATCTGACAAGGATGCCCCCTGGGCGCCTCCTGGGTGAGGTGTTCCAGGCATGTCCCACCGGGAGGAGGCCCCGGGGCAGACCCAGGACACGCTGGAGAGATTATATCTCTCGGCTGGCCTGGGAACGCCTTGGTATTCCCCCGGATAAGCTGGAGGAGGTGGCTGGGGAGAGGGAGGTCTGGGCCTCTTTGCTTAGGCTGCTGCCTAAGCAACCCGGCCCGGCCTCGGATAAAGCGGATGAAGATGGATGGATGGATATTTTGATTTACATGGGAAAAATCTAAATTTAGTCCTGTGTTTATGTAGCATTTCAAAAAAAAAAAAAGTTCATTCATTAAAAAAAAAAACATTTATATAATACGTATAAACATAAGCAGTAGTGTTTTTAATCCGTGGAACACTGGAGAACATTTTTCTGCACAATTATTTTTATTTTTGATATCTAATGCACAGTTTTCCAGTAAAACAGTGATATGTCTAATGAAGTACTTTCATAGTGTGTTATGGCTTCCTTTCCTAAAAGAGTGACTTGAACACCACTTGTCTTTTTCAACTAATAGGGTGTTTGTGCAATTCGATGGAGAAATCTTCAATACAGATTTTTTTAAAAAGAGGATGGGACATGTATCCGATGAAAACAAGTCATATCATATAAGAACCAGGCTGACCTTCTCGCTGTGGGTTCTGTCTGTGTTAAAAAACTTTTCTATTATCTTGATTTTTAACAAGGTTTGATCTTGACACTGCTTGTATTTTCTTTGCCAGACAACCTGCTGATTTTTAGGTTGGTGTGATTAGCTGGAGTGATGCTCAGTTGGTTGCTGGTTACTTCAATTGTCTAGATTTAAAACGTTCTGTCAACCACGCACTGCTGCTATCACCATTTTTGGCTAAAACATAAGGCATTCCATAAATGCCTGAGACAGACAAAGAGGAAAGCTAAACAACCAAAGGAAAAAATGAATTTTTCACATGGTACAGAAGGTTCTTTGCTATTTGCACACACAGGATATTAAAAGAGAATCAGAGAAGGGCCTCTGGAGTGTAAGGAGAGATGAAATGTGTGTTTATGAGTGTGTGTGGTGTCAGGGCATGCTGTCTTACTGCTGTTGACATTAAGAACTTCCCCTTTATCTTCTCTTCCCTGGAGAAAAAGAGTCCCAGCAACAACCTGAGGCAGCATCTACCAGTGCACAATAAAGAACAATATAGTCCCTGTTTACTCAGATATCAGCTGCTATTTCAAGCTCAACCCCTTCCCTATACAGCCCACTCCCACAAATACACATCCACCCTGTGAGACAATAGCTGCAACAGGATAATAGACAGGTATCTACTAACTGCAAGAACAAAAGAATGGCTTCGAGTAAGGTAGGGAGCAAGGTGAAGAATATATGTGCAAGTTTTTAGGCTTGGAAGGCAAAGTTCATATTAAGAAAGATAGTCTGATGCCATGTGGAGTGGAAGAGAGAAACTGAGTGATTCATCTGGGCCAGCTTTAATAGCCTGGTAGACACAGGTGAGCTTTATTGGCTGACAATCCTCCCATGTCAACCAATCAGTTGACAGTTGACAACCAAAGAGAATAGAACAGAAAGGAGGCCTGGGAATACAGGGAGTGCAGAATTATTAGGCAAATGAGTATTTTGTCTTCATGCATGTTGTCTTACTCCAAGCTGTATAGGCTCGAAAGCCTACTACCAATTAAGCATATTAGGTGATGTGCATCTCTGTAATGAGAAGGGGTGTGGTCTAATGACATCAACACCCTATATCAGGTGTGCATAATTATTAGGCAACGTCCTTTCCTTTGGCAAAATGGGTCAAAAGAAGGACTTGACAGGCACAGAAAAGTCAAAAATAGTGAGATATCTTGCAGAGGGATGCAGCAGTCTCAAAATTGCAAAGCTTCTGAAGCGTGATCATCGAACAATCAAGCGTTTCATTCAAAATAGTCAACAGGGTCGCAAGAAGCGTGTGGAAAAACCAAGGCGCAAAATAACTGCCCATGAACTGAGAAAAGTCAAGCGTGCAGCTGCCAAGATGCCACTTGCCACCAGTTTGGCCATATTTCAGAGCTGCAACATCACTGGAGTGCCCAAAAGCACAAGGTGTGCAATACTCAGAGACATGGCCAAGGTAAGAAAGGCTGAAAGACGACCACCACTGAACAAGACACACAAGCTGAAACGTCAAGACTGGGCCAAGAAATATCTCAAGACTGGTTTTCTAAGGTTTTATGGACTGATGAAATGAGAGTGAGTCTTGATGGGCCAGATGGATGGGCCCGTGGCTGGATTGGTAAAGGGCAGAGAGCTCCAGTCCGACTCAGACGCCAGCAAGGTGGAGGTGGAGTACTGGTTTGGGCTGTATCATCAAAGATGAGCTTGTGGGGCCTTTTCGGGTTGAGGATGGAGTCAAGCTCAACTCCCAGTCCTACTGCCAGTTTCTGGAAGACACCTTCTTCAAGCAGTGGTACAGGAAGAAGTCTGCATCCTTCAAGAAAAACATGATTTTCATGCAGGACAATGCTCCATCACACGCGTCCAAGTACTCCACAGCGTGGCTGGCAAGAAAGGGTATAAAAGAAGAAAAACTAATGACATGGCCACCTTGTTCACCTGATCTGAACCCCATTGAGAACCTGTGGTCCATCATCAAATGTGAGATTTACAAGGAGGGAAAACAGTACACCTCTCTGAACAGTGTCTGGGAGGCTGTGGTTGCTGCTGCACGCAATGTTGATGGTGAACAGATCAAAACACTGACAGAATCCATGGATGGCAGGCTTTTGAGTGTCCTTGCAAAGAAAGGTGGCTATATTGGTCGCTGATTTGTTTTTGTTTTGTTTTTGAATGTCAGAAATGTATATTTGTGAATGTGGAGATGTTATATTGGTTTCACTGGTAAAAATAAATAATTGAAATGGGTATATATTTGTTTTTTGTTAAGTTGCCTAATAATTATGCACAGTAATAGTCACCTGCACACACAGATATCCCCCTAAAATAGCTCAAAATAAAAACAAACTAAAAACTACTTCCAAAAACATTCAGCTTGAATATTAATGAGTTTTTTGGGTTCATTGAGAACATGGTTGTTGTTCAATAATAAAATTATTCCTCAAAAATACAACTTGCCTGATAATTCTGCACTCCCTGTAGAAAAAGGTGGGAAATATGAAATACACTGGGTATACAATACTCATATTCAAATTAAGATTGAGAGGAGGAGGGAGGGAAAAGAGGCAAATTAGAAAACTTCTTAAATCCGTTAAGTTCAGTTTTAAACAGCTTACATATTTGTACATGGGACAACGCATAATACATACACTATATGCTGTACTATATTGTACTATATACTCTATGTATAATACGTTCAGTGCACTTGAAACTAAGGCAATAAGTTTCAAAATGGGATGGTGATGGCCCAGCCTGGGGGTGTAGCCACCAGGGCATCCCACACACTCCTCAGACATAGGGCCACGGACCATGACACTTTCAAGTAGGAATGTGGTCTGAAGATTGGGAGCCAGACATCACCACACCCTCTGACTTCAAAAATCTTAGCTCGTCTGAGTTTTTGAATTATGAAGTTCTCAGTAGAGCAGTCCTGCAGTTGGGTCCCGCACTTCCTGCCACAAGGCTAGACCTGGCATCATCTCCTCTTTGCCAAAGCTCCTGTGAGGCCTTGGAGACTGCCAAGCAACGACTCACAACCTTGGCCAGTCGCTTGAAAAGGTACACCAGAGAGACAGAAGGCAGGAGAATAAACCAGGTAGATCCACAAGTGCGAGATCTACCAAGGAGATGCTCTGTCCCCATTGCTGTTCTACATAGGCCTGAACCCCCTCAGTGAGATCATTAACAGGACAGGCTACAGATACCAGCTACGGAATGGAGCAGTTGTCAGCAACCTCCTGTACATGGATGACATCAAGCTATATGACAAGAGTGAACAAGACATCAATTCACTGATCCACACCACCAGGATATACAGCAATGACATCGGAATGTCGTTCGGACTGGAGAAATGTAGTCGGATGATAACAAAAAGAGGGAAGGTAGTCAGAACTGAGGGGATTGAACTACCAGAAGGCAACACTGTAGAGATAGAGGACAGCTACAAGTAACTGGGGATCCCACAGGCAAATGGGAACCATGAAGAGGCCGCTAGGAAAGCTGCAACCACCAAGTACCTGCAGAGGGTCAGGCAAGTCCTGAGGGGTCAGCTGAACGGTAAGAACAAGATCCGGGCTATCAACACCTCCCACCACCTCAAAATCTCTCAAATGACATCCTGTACTTGTGTACAACTTAGCTTAGAGAATAACTTCACAAGGCAACTATTTAAACACAAGGGTGCTACCAGTGTGTGAATGGGTGGATGACTGGATATGTAAAGCGCTTTGGGGTCCTTAGGGACTAGTAAAGCGCTATATAAATACAGGCCATTTACCATTTAACACCTACGCCCTGCCCGTGATCAGGTATCCTGTTGGGATAATAAGCTGGCAAAAGGAGGAGATAGAAGCCACTGACATCAAGACAAGAAAGCTCCTGACCATGCATGGAGGGTTTCACTCCAAGTCCAGCACCCTAACGCTGTACGCTAAGCGGACGGAAGGAGACCGGGGACTGGTGAGTGTCAGCACCATGGTCCAATATGAGACAATGAACATCCACGGATACACCAAGAAGATGGCCCCAACTGACCATGTGCTCGGTGAATACCTCAGGCAGCAGAAACCCAAGAGTGAGGAGGAACCGTCATGGAAGGACAGGCCCCCTACACGCCCCAAGATATATATATATGTATATATATTAGGGGTGCAACGATATTCGTATCGATATTGAACCGTTCGATACAGTGTTTTCGGTTCGGTACGCATATGTATCGAACAATACAACATTTGTAATTTATTTTATCAATTTTCCTTCTGACGATGCTGTCTGTGTTGAGCGCTCAGTGAATCTGTGTTCGACTACTCCGCCTAGGCTGCACTGTCGAGCGCAGATCCACTGAGCGCTCAACACAGACAGCATAGTCAGAAGGAAGAGGCAGGGCAAGCTAGCGAGACAGAAGTTAAGCTCTCCTTGCAACAGGCAAATTGAACCTCATTCAGATCTGGCGTTTGGAATTATTTTGGTTTTCATGTGACGTATGACCCTGAAGGTAAGCGAGTCATGGACTAAAGTAAAACAGTATGTTGGATGTGCCATGCAATGCTCAATTACATGGGTGTGAACTAGTGTGTTAGCGCAGTTAGCTCGTTAACGTGTTGGCCGTCTAGCCCCATGCACGGAGCGATCGGCGGTAGCTCGTTAACGGAGATTTGCGTGTTGCGTTAGGTTTGAGTTAAGGCTCTTAAGGCTTTCATAGAGTACATTTTCAACAGAGATTAAAAGCCCTTTTGCTGGAAAGCACTAGTGGGGAACACCAACGAAAATAAAGAGCTGCATTACATTTACTGTCCTTTGTGACGAGTACCATGCCTCAGTGCAATAGACAAGAACAACTAAGGGCAGTGGGCTAGGCTACAACACTTTAGCCGAGCTCATTTAGACCAGCTGTTAGCACATGATTCTCTTATGCGTAGCTGGAGAGATATAGCCCCCAGAAGAAGCGGATAGTATAAGCCTTTTATTTTGGAAAGAGGTTCTTTTCTCTAGATAAATAAACTCCTCATTCTTCCAAAGACTGAGTAATTTCCTCAGATACAGAATACAGGGTTTTGGCTTGACAATGAGATCAGCTAAAAAAAGCATCACGAACCGTTTCGCCGCGGGCCTAGGCGATTTTTTCAGGCTCGGCGCTCAAATCCAAAGCTATCTCTTCCCTGCCCCGTCGGGCTATTGTCAGGAGGGAAAAATATATGTCTAACTTTGCATCTCCTTTGAAATTAGCGTATTTGTATTGGATCGTGAGACTTAAATATGTGAAATTGACAGCGCGAATTGCATATAGCTTGAGGAAAAACTAGTACTTGTCATTTTTTAGTCGTTTCGTTTGAAATAGTTGCCTTTGCCCACTTATTCGTCCGCGAACTGTGTGTATATTTGGACGAGCGAAACAAGACACATGATCTGTGAGTGAATGAATAATTATGTTGACCACCAGATTCACATCTGACAATTCGGGTCTTATTTGAAGCGTCGTCGGGGTAGCATTACTTATGCAAACATGACAAATGAAATCTCCGCAGCACACTTAACATGATGAGAGGTTGATCGCGTGCCAGTAGGAATCGCTGAGCTATAATGTCAGAGTGAGTGTGGTAAAAAGCATTTGGAGGTTCTGCCTGGCCACACATAAGCACTATGGTCAGGGGGTTGAATTGAAGTGACTCAGCCAAAGGAAAGAGCTTATCCACACAAACGGAGAAGTTATGACAAATCAGAACTATGGAGGCAAAAAAGAAAGTGCAAGCTTAATGGTCTTCATGCGACAAATAGACTTTTCGTGAGTAGGCATTCTAGCAAATATGAAATCGAGCTAAATAACCAGCGGAACGTGACACATAAGCTTTGGTCCGCAGTGGTGCAGGCCCATAATTTTTATCGCTGTCAAAATAAAAAACACTTGCGCACAAAACGCGGATTTAGGGTTAAATTTAATTAAACTGTTACTTATTGATTAATTATGTTTATAATTTTAATAAATGACAAATTAAAAATGCATGAACATTTTTTTGTATCGAAAAAATATCGAACCGTGACACCAAAGTATCGAACCGAACCGAACCGTGAATTTTGTGTATCGTTGCACCCCTAATATATATTTATAATATATATATATTATAGTAAAATGTACCAACACAACACAGACTCATATATACAGACAGACACAGGGAGAAAACTGACACACTAACATGAGACACAGACTTTCAAAGTAAAACAGGAAACATGAGGGCAGAAGAACAAAACCTAGGAACTAAACTCTTAACTAGAATTAAACTGAAACATAGGATAATAATAATCAAAACAGCACAACTACAGAATTAGAACATAAACCATAATACAGGATAATACCAAAACACAAGAAACTGAAAATGCTGGGTCGAAATGACCAAGAACCGTGACAGGTCGGGAACGTCTTCTGTCTCCTGAACAGGAGACTGTAATCGTCAACAGAAATAATCTGAGAATGAAACGGGTCTACAGGGTGCCATTTGAACACAATTCAGAAAGAGTCAAAGAATTGCGATGCAACTATGTGCAAGCAAGTCCCATACAATCCCACAATTGATGCATACTCTAAACACTGTATAAATGACAGTGTACAGATTTCAGTACTGTACAGTAATCATACTCTGATTGTGCTTCACAATAGTGACCACTCTAAATCTTTATTACGTATCATGTGTGTTTCATAGATTCAGGAGAGGTGGCTACAGTGGAGCACCAGTTCATCTTCATTGATGAGGTTGGATTCAACTTAAAAAAAAAAAAGAAAAAAAAAAGAAAAAGGAAGGCGAGGAAGGAATGCCACTGGCCAGCATGCCATTGATGAAGTCCCTGGCCAGTGTCGTGGCCATCATAATGTGTGCAGCAATTTCCAACCATGGTGTCATCCATCACCATGCAACCCTTGGCCGCAACTACACTGCCCATCTGATCACATTTCTGGACATCCTACATCCTACACATGGCCAAGAGCAGCTCAGGTTTGTTGTCATTTGGGACAACATAAGTTTCCACCGGGCTGTGATTGGTTCACTGCCCACCTTCCCTTCTATCTGTCTTATTTGATGTTCTTTTTAGGTTAATTTTACGCTCAGCAAAGCTGTTCTCCAATGTTGATGAAGGGGACCGGTCCTTATAATCCCTATGCACTCGCTCCCAATCCCGTCTCTGTTTTGGGAGGTGTGGGGTGGGAGGTGTGTAAAAAAATTTCAGACTTGCACGTCGCCAAATTGACCTCGAGAGGTGCAAGTGAATTATTTTTCACGGTTTCTGATGTTGGGACAATAGTGGCAAGGGTCCGATTACAGATCCCTTTTTCCAGTCTATTCATATGAGGTTGTTGTTATGGCCCTGGGCATAATGTGTTTTGGTGGCTGTTTCTTGTTCTGTGTCTTTAAGTCTTTGCAGGTCCCTGATTGGACTAGCTGACGGCTGCTGATTGGTCCCCCTATTCATGCGGTGCTTTCAAAATCCCTCAACAGCAGTTGTCCCAGGGCAGCAACTGACAGCAGCAGCAGACCTGACCCTGGCCTCAAACTCTGTGATATTTGTGATTCTCGTGACCTATTGAGCTTGTATATAGTGTGTGAATTAGCCTTCTCTTGTAAATAGCACCTTGTAAATAGTCACTGAAGCCGAAGGGGTGAGCTGCCTTGTTGTTTTCTGTATTGTTTCCTCCTGTTTATTCAGTTAGGGAGTTAGGAGTAGCATTTGTCTTTTGTTTGTTCTTTTCATCACGTAGGGTTTAGGTAGCACCTCCTTGACTGATTAAGCTGGTTTTGTTTGTTATTTTGGCCTTTGTTCACCCCGGAGTCACGCTTCAGTTTAGACAATAAACCACTGTTCACTAAGAAATCGTTTTTGTTACGTTCCTGTACTGTTACTGGGGCGTAACATTGTGTTGATAATTCCTCTCCTGCAGGGGTGGATTGAGAGTCCCGCAGGGGAGGGTGCATCCCCCCGTACTCCCTGGGCGATTCCTGTCCCTTCATTTAAACCCATGTTTGCTGATCTTTGATCTTTGGTACACTGCAGACTTCTCCCACAACTCCACCCAGTACTTCCTGCAGACGTTCTCTGACGACTCTGCAATAGTTGGCCTCATCACTGATGGGGACGACAAGGAGA
>NW_024583532.1:37271-68221 GCF_018398535.1 Haplochromis burtoni
GGACCAGTGTTGGGACTAACGCGTTATTAAGTAACGCGTTACAGTAACTACGTTATTATTGTGGTAACGAGCACGGTAACTAGTTATTATGCCAAAATCAGGAACGCGTTAGTCGTTACTGGGATTTAGATAGGGTCGTTACTCGTTACTTCGTGTGGTGGCTATCGCGGAGGTTCCACAGATTCAGTAACATTAGCAAGTGGTGGAGGCCAGCAGGTGGATGAAGGAAAAGGGACGCAGAAGGAAAAGAGACCCGAAATCTTCTTTGTGCCATCAGAACTACCTCTAGTAAAACACTAGTAACACTAGTAAAACCAAGGAGCTGGTGGTAGACTTCTGCAGGCACAAACATCCTCCACTGCAAGGGCTGCAATAGAAAGCCACCAAGTGAATAATAAGGGAAGCACTTCAATTAAGAATCTGGAGGGTCTCATAACAACGCGGAAGGGCACCTTTCGTGTTACTATGACATGCCTCGTGCCTGAAAAATTGTCAGTATACCAGTATGCCAGTGTTGGGTATGAGAATGCTCTGTTCTTAAAGGTGGGAACCACCAGCCCCACTCTGCTGTCATGAGGTACTGCTCCTGACGCAACATTCTAGGAGTGTTGTGTCAACCAGGTACCTATCAGCTGCCTCCGATGTCCCACAGGCTACCCAGGCCCGATAGGACTCCTGATGGCTCCCATCACCTCTGGTGTTCACCATTTGGTTCGGGGTTGCCACCATGACAGTCACTAACCACCTTGCAGCCACAGCTCAATGGAGGTGCTGAACATGGTGCATTCGGACTCCCCAGTCTCCCTCGGAATGCTGTTGAAGCTCCGCCGGAGGTGTGAGTTGAAGTGTCCCAGCGCACCCTCACTGGATGTGTGAGGCCTGTCTGTCTGATCCAACTCACCAGCAGGTGGTGATCAGTTGACAGTTCAGCACCTCTCTTCACCCGAGCATCCTGAATAAATGGCTGCAGGTCTGGTGATATGATTACAAAATTGATCACCAGAACTACAGCCCAGGGCATCTTGGTGCCACGTGCACTTATGGACACCCTTATGTTCGAACATGGTGTTCGTTATGGACAAACTGTGGTTTGCACAGAAATCCAGTAACAGAACACTGGTCGGGTTCAGCTCCGGGAGGCTAGTCCTCTGAATCACGCCCCTCTAGGTCATGATTACATCTACTGAAATGCATCTACTGTGATGAAGTCTACTCCCCACTGCTGTGTAATAAATTATTAAAAAAGTAAATGTTATCAAGAAATGATCAAACAACACAAGGCTTTTAGGGAACACTTACTGTTAAGTTTCTATGCCATATGTTAGAAAAAGATAAAGAGCAGTGACTAAAGTGGTGGGTGGGTTCCTTTACACTTTGAGAGAAGCCAATTGAATCTAATAATGGATTAAATGCCATGTTGAGGCTGCCATTTTTAGCATCTAAATGCATTTTTAAATCACCCACAATAATTATTTTATCTGAGCTGTGCACTAAATTAGATAAAAAGTCTAAGAAATCAGACAGAAACTCTGTGTATGGCCCAGGTGGACGATAGATGATCATAAACAAGACTAGTTTTTAAGTTTTCCAGCTAGGGTGGGCAAGGCTAAGCATCAGGCTTTCACAATTGAATTAAAACTCTGTCTTGGTCTTTGGTTAATTAGCAAGCTAGTGAGAAAGACTGGATAGTATCAATCACATGTCACATTTTGCAGGGTTTAATGAATTTGGCCAGATTTATAGAAAAGAGAGCTGCTCAATCCACAGTGGGATAGATGCTGTCTCTCCTAACAAAACCAGTTTTCCTCCAGAAACTTTCCCAAATTGTCTATAAAGCCCACATCGTTTTTTGGACACCACTCAGACAGCCAGCAATTTAAGGAAAACATGCGGCTAAACATGTCATTCCTAGTTTGATTGGGCAAGGGACCACAGAAAACATTGTTTTGGCAAAGCTACGTACCAATTCAATATAATTTTAGTTGCCTCCGATTGAGGTAACCGGGTGTCATTACTGCCGACATGAATCATAATTTTACTGAATTCATGTTTACCCTTAGCCAGCAGTTTTAAATTTCCCTCAATGTTGCCTGCTCTGGCCCCTAAAAAACAAGTATGGTTGCTGGTGTCTCTAGCTTCGCATGACTCAGAACAGAATCGCCAATTAAACAGAAACAGAATTCCTGGCGGATGTGTCGCTGGGTGGGGAAAAACCGGTTAAAAACATGTTCTGGGGGTTTTAAGACTGTTTCCTCCTCATTTTCACCCAGCAGTCCTGTTTTCCTGGCTGCTTGGGACAATCTGCTGGGGGACCTAATGGGGCCTACACTACCTTCGGCTGAACTGGCTACAGGGGCCTGGCTAGCTATGAATTTTTTAAGGGTGGGAAGCAGAGTCTCCAATTCAGTGATAAAATTTATTACAAGAATAAATATTATTGCTAAAGGTGGCCAGGTAGTAATTAAACATCCGACACAATGTGCAGGAAAGTGCAGGAGTGGCTGTTGAAGAGTCCATGCTGCTAGCAAGTTGGCTATGAGGTAAGGTAAACTAGCAAATCTCTAAAGGCACAGTGAGTGAATACTATGAATTCACTAGATGGGACCACATTCTCGGTAGCGATGAGGGATGAGGAAGTATGAACTGGTGCTGTGGTTTGGGGAAGGCCTCAAAGGGCACTGGCGACATCTCCCGGGCCAGGCAGATCTCCATGTACTAACGAGAAGTGAATGAAGGAAAAGGAAGAGAGGAGAACAGAGTGAAAATGGGGGGGGGGCATGAAAATAACAACAGCGGGTATTGGTGAAGGGGGCATTTATAGCCTGAGGCTGGAGGGGGTGTGAAGGAGGATTGGTCCCGCTCCTGAAATGTAGATGATATCACCACTTCACTAGCTGGGACCACAGCTAGAAGGATGAGGAAGTATGAACTAGTGCTGCGGTTTGGCAAAGGCCTCTAAGGGGACTGGCAACGGCTCCTGGGCTGGGCAGATCCCCAAAGAAGACATCCCCTACTGGAGTGAAGACTGGGCATTACGGAGGTATTGGAGATTGTTGCAAATGTATAACTGGTAGGCTTGTGATGCGACATCGGCCCAGGAGCTTGATTAAGTGGTCGGGGATTCCTTTGCGGGAGGCAGAAGTTACGGAATTGATGCAAAAGGAATGGCCAGAGAAGAGATCTCGGATGACGAGAGGACTTGGCGAAAGTGTGAGAGAAACCATGATTTGGTTGAGGCAGGGTCGGATTCGGTGATGAACAGTAGATCTGAAGGTAAGGCGTGCTGAGATTTTCTGAGGTGAAGGTAATGGGTTAGCGATTCGAAGGGACTTAAAGGTGAGTTTTTTTGAAGTAGTATATAGGTGTGTGGCTGCCCGATTGGTTGGTTATGCTTTGTTTGAGGGAGTCTTCAGGAACTGGGTGGATGTCACTCAAGCACGGGTGAAGATCCGGATGGAATTTCGAAGATGAAGAGGTGAATTCAGAACAGTGCAAAAAGCCGAAGAAAGCGAGCAGGAACATGGCTTCGAGTGTGTGTGCCAGGAAGCGTAAGATATGAAGCTGGAAATGATTGCAATGTCGAATGATGGGATGGGAAGATTGAAGTTATTATGGAACAAACGGAACATGATCCAAGCGGTCCAATAGGAGGACAATGTTCTTGCTGCAAAACTATTTATAATCACTTCTTGGGAGATGCTGATGAGTTCTGCGATGCTAGGGTTTAGATCTTGAATGAAGGCTGGAATGTGTTCTGCTCTGATTAAGAACTGGTGGGTGACTGATAGCCACATGAGCTGCTGCATGAAGGGCATAATGGAAGGAGAATTGCTTCGGCCTTTGTTGATTATGTTAACAACGGCGAGGTTGTCGGAGCGAATGAGGATGGATCTTCTTGACCCCCACAGTAAGACTGCGATGACTACCGGGTAGTCTGTGGCAAACAAGACCTCTTTTTCTTTCTCGTGTTCAGGATTTGCTCGTCCTGACTGAAACCTGTATTTCTCCCGGTGAGGTAAGCGCTTTCATTGAACTAGTACCAGCTGACTGTACCTTTTTTAATGTTCTGAGAGCTTCTGGTCGCGGAGGAGGGCTCATTTGAAGCAGCTTTTCCCTTCATTTTGCTACACCAGTTTTGAACTCTGTTTGTGTGAACTGGGCGACTCGCCTTTGTTGTTATGTGCGATTGTTTATCGGCTCCCGTAATATAACAAGGAGCTCTTATCCGAGTTCTCGGAATTCCTTGCTGAATGTGCATCACGATATGACCAGATTCTCCTGCTTGGTGATTTTAACATACACGTTTGGTGTCCATGGAGACCCCTGGCCAAGGACTTCCTGGCCTTAGTGAATTCTTTTAATTTTGTCCAGTCTGTTAGTGGTGCCACTCAAGAGCGTGGTCACACACTGGACTTAGTTTTATCTTATGGTTTATCTGTTCGCAATGTACGTGTTGAAGATGCAGTATTCTCTGATCATATGCCTATCTTATTTGATAGGCTAACGCTTTTGCAAATCACGCTGTGCCGGTTCGATGTTATCATGCCGTTGGCTCTGATACTGCCGAATGGTTTTCTATACTGTTTAACAAATTAATGTCTTATGCCCCTGAGTTCCCACTCCTACTTTTCTCAACTTATTTCGGCCAACTAACATAACCCTTGTGTTTTATACAATACTATAAATTCTGTACTTAACTTGGAGGGTTATGACCTTTTGCCGTCCTCTGAGGCTATGTGCAATAAGTATTACCTTTTTTGTGGACAAGATTGCTAGTCTGAGGCCTCCGATCCCATCTATTGTTGATCTGGCCATGCATGCTCCTTGTTCAAGCCTGTTCTCTGCCTTTGCACCAATTTCTCTGCTTGATTTAGAGGAGTTGGTGCTACATGCTAAGCCCTGTGGTTCCCCTAACGATGTTCTTACTCCCCGCTTCCTCCAAAAGGTATTTCCTACCATTGGAACTTATATCATGAAAATTATCAATACTAGTCTGTTAACCGGTCAAGTTCCTAGTGGGTTTAAACATGCAGTCATACATCCCTTACTTAAGAAACCTGCCCTTGATAGTTCTGTTATGTCAAATTTTTGACCTATCTCCAAGCTTCCCTTTTTAAGCAAGATCTTGGAGAGGATTGTACATACCAAGCTGTTGGATTGCTTGAATGACTCGCAACTGAAATTTTTGAATCTGGTTTTAAGCCCTTTCATAGTATGGAGACAGCTCCTGTTAAAGTTATGGATGACATTCTTGTTGCTACTGATCCTGGTAAATATGTTGTGCTTGTGTTATTGGACATGACAGCTGCATTTGACACAGTGGACCACAACCTGCTGATCTCCCGCTTACACCACTGTGTGGGAATTTCTGATTTGTCATTGTCATGGATAAAATCATATCTTTCCGAAAGGAGTTTTTGTGTTAAGCTGGGGCTGGCTGCTTCCTCTGTGGCCCCTCTGCTTTGGGGTGTGCCCCAGGGATCTATCCTCGGGCCATTATTTTTCTCGCTGTATTTACTCCCTCTTGGTGCGATTTTTCGTAAACAGGGAGTGTCATTTCATTTGTATGCCGATGACTGTCAGCTTTATTTACCTCTTAGTCATTTGGATACCTCCCCATGTCAATAACTGCTTGACTGTCCTAGCGTTATGCAGACAACATCTCTGTTTAACGAAAAAGCAAAAGCAAACTCGAGCGGAGTGAGCTCTTTTGCCCGAGAAGGGGCAGTACCACGTATGATGATGAACCTTTGTGGCAATTGGTCATCCTGGGAAGAGCAGGCTGCGTGAGAGGAGGAAGAATGAGCTCAGCTAAATCGATATATATTTACCAGCAATGATTTGTTGGCCAAGGTTAGTGGATACAGGAGAAGGTTTTGGGGCCGGCGGGTTGGGAGGAGGAATCGCTGAGGCCAACGAATACTGGGCAGTATTAGCCTGAAAAAATGGGGCCTGGGCTAAAAGGCTTTGCCAGATGCTGCTCGAAGCTTCACCGATGAGAAGAGGAAAAACTGCTGGGGGATGTACGGTCAGATGCGTGGTTGTAGGAATGCTAGCTGAAGTATTGTAGAAAGGAGCAGAGGTGAAAGGAACTGGCATCCCAGTGCCGAGGTTAGCTGCAGAGTTTAGCAGAGGAGGAATAAGTAGCTGACAACCTGGCAACCCAGTGCCGAGGTTAGCTGCACACTTTGGCTGAGGAATGAGTGGCTGAGGACCTGGCCAAGACGGTGTGCTGAGGCGCGTTGCGAAGGAGGGATCAGAGACCGCAAAAACTGGCAACCCTGGCCGAGTGCCACGCCCAGTAGGAGGAGCAGCTGAGGAGGGAGCGTGTGGAGTGGTGGCGAGATGCAGCCGTTGCTGGCAGGGTGAGGCTGTAAGGAGTGAGGAAGCATCGTTAATTGAGGCTCTGTTCAGTGAACGAGAGCGGGAGCGCTGAGATGTTAAGAAGAAATGGAATAATATAGCCCTGTTGTCAGATTGGAGAAAGCGAATGTCTCTCTCTTTCAAGACTTTTTGAAGACAAGCGACAGTCCAGTCTGAGATCTTCAATATTAAATAGTCTTCCGGAGACCTCACTGGGGCGTGGGAATGGCGGTGTGTCCTCGGAGTTGGACGCTGAGATGGCTCTGATTTCCGGGATGCTCCGCGGGGCTGGACACGCATCTTGGAGCAGTCTGGAGTGGAATTTAGCTGTGAACCATTGCTGGAGACAGATCTTCCTCCGGTAGCGGTTCAGAGGTTGTAGTTTCGAGGGGATGGGGAGTGACCGGAGCTGCTGTAATGCTGAATCGAGCGGAGAGATATGGCGGACCAGACGGCCGAGTGGCGAGGATGGCTGCTAGGAGGCTCCCCAGATGGGCCGGTGGTAGTCCGACTCTCTGCAGCGGCCCCACTAGGATGTTTAGGTTGCAGTTCCTGGACTGCCTGGGGAATATCATATGGAGAAAGAGTGAGGTCTTGGTCCAATTGGCAAAGCGACAGGTAATCTATGGTGATGAGCCAAATGGGTGAGTAAGATTTGAGCTCTTAGAACATCCGCAAGTCGTCTGACGACGAGGGGTGTTTGCGTGAAAATGGGAACAGCGGGTATTGGTGAATCTAAACAGATAAGCTACACTAAAACCACTGTGTGTTGGAACAGGAAGTGATACTCTACCACAGAGAGTGAATACCAAGTGACAGCGCCACTCAAAGGAGAGGAGGAGAAGGTAAAGGAAGCTTGATAAAGGAAAGGTGTGCTGGTCCATTTGCTTTGTTACAGGGCATTTGATTAAGGGCACAGAATAGATCTTCTGTTGATATTGATGCATCTAACATCCTAACTTGATGTTACATTAAATGAAGAAGGTCTGTAGAATTGAGGAACTTGTGAATATCTGCAATATTTAGGTTATGCAAATTCATCTAAAACTTCCTATAGAATATACAGTAGAAAGGCTTCCAGACTGAGTCGTTAATGACTGCTATTATTTATTTGTTTTCCTTAAGTAGATTTTCTGCAGATTTACCTGATTTATTATTGTACTCAAATTTGTCATGTCAGTGTAATATCTGAAAAATCTCCAGTATCAGTGGGTACCTGAACTGGAGTTGGAGGGGAAAGTTGTCAGAAATGGAAAAACACTGACACCTAATATCATGTGCAAAATAACATATATGAAAATATAATAATGCTAATATACCTTTTTAATTTGCAACTGGCCACCAAACGATGAATAATCCCTTAAACAACAGAAAAAACCTTTAATAATTTTTAGAAAATTCCACCCATGTTCAAGTTCAAGGTTCAAGGTTCTTTATTTGTCACATGCATAGTTATACAAGTATAACACACAGTGAAATGTAGCCTGACACGCTCCTCGACATGTGCAAAAAAAATTGGGGGGGGGGGGGGAGAGGAAGAACATTATATATATATATATATATATATACAAATATATATATATATAGTATATACACTGGGTGAATGTGCAGTAGTAGCAGCAAGCAGGTGAATTCTGTACATTAATATGAATAGACATCTGACTATTTTACAGGATAGACAATATAAACATATTTAAAATTAAAGGAATTGAAATGTACATTGTTCCTTGGTTTAGTGTCTGGAAGAGTCCTGTCTCAGTCAATTATAGATGATGTGAGAGGGCGGGTGTGTGTGTTTAGGGCACGGATGGCTTGGGGATAGAAGCTCCTCTTGAGTCTCTCTGTCCTTGCCCGGAAGATGCGGAACCTTCTACCAGATTGCAGAAGTTGGAACAGTTTGTTGCCAGGATGGGACGGGTCCTTCAGTATCTGCGCTGCTCTAGTCCGGCATCTCCTGGTGTAGGTGTCCTGAAGCGGGGGGAGAGCAATCCTGCAGCAGCGTTCTGCTGTACGGATCACTCTCTGGAGAGCTTTTTGGTCCTTCACACAGCTGTTCCCAAACCACGATGTCATGTTCTGTGTGAGGATGCTCTCCACAGCGCCTGTATAGAAAATCCTGAGGATCTTTGGAGAGACCCTGAACTTCCTCAGTTGTCGTAGGTGATACAGGCGCTGCCTAGCCTTTTTGGTCTGGACCTGAATGTGGGCAGCCCATGTCAGGTCTGAGGAGATGTGGACACCAAGATACTTGAAGGACTGCACCCTCTCCACTGGAGCTCCATTGATGATAATGGGCTTGTAGTCTCTGTGCTGACCCCTTCTGAAGTCCACCACCAGCTCCTTGGTCTTGCTGACGTTCAGCTGGAGGTGGTTGTCCTGGCACCACGATGCCAGATTCTTCACTTCATCCATGTAGGCCGCCTCATCGTTGTTGGAGATGGCACCCAACACCACTGTGTCGTCAGCAAACTTCACAATGGTGTTGGAGCCATGGGTGGCCACACAGTCTGAAGTGTAGAGGGAGTAGAGCAGTGGCGAGAGGACACATCCCTGAGGTGCTCCTGTGTTGATGGTGATGCTGTTGGAGAAGCACCTGCCCACCCTCACCACCTGAGTTCTGCCAGTGAGGAAGTCCAACACCCATGCACACAGACGGCTGTTAAGTCCCAGATCCCTCAGCTTTGTGAACAGTCTGCAGGGCACTATTGTGTTAAACGCTGAACTGTAATCAACAAACAGCATTCGCACATAGTTACCCTGTTTCTTGTCCACATGGCTGAGAGTGGTGTGTAGGACGTGGGCGATGGCATCCTCTGTGGATCTGTTGGATCTGTAGGCGAAATGAGATGAACCGTTCACTGTTTTTTTGTCCTGTTCTGTTTTTAACAGGCGCTTTAGCGTGAAACCGCCTGTTAGTCATCTGTAGAGTGTCTTGCCCTAATGTAGGAAAATGGTGTGGTCTATTGTATGTAAAGTGTCGACACAGGCCTGTCTGCATGCCATACACAGTTACTAAGATAAGACTTTATTTATCCCATATTTGGGAAATAACTCCAGCCAGTAACAGTAATGTACAGGTAAAATACAAAATACCAGGTTTTAATACACACTTTGATCCCAACAAAGTGTTACAATGGAGGTTACATTTCCTTGTGTTTTTAGTAGTTGCTCCTTTTTGCATTTTTCTTGCGTGATCATGTGTGACTGGATAGAGACCTCATCATTAAAATGCTAAGGGACCTTTGTATTATTACTTGGAAGCAGATCAACAAGCACTGTCATACATAATTCCTGGAATGTGAAGAAGGTTATGTTTCTACTCAGCAGTGTTGTTTATTAGCTCCTCAACAAGGTTAGCTGAGCGCTCCTAACAGACAAAAAGCGGTTCTGGAAGCAGACAACAGAGCCGTGAGAGAAGATGAACAGAGATGTCATTCCCAAAACATTTCAACTTGTGACAGCTTAATGCTGGTGACTGCAGGCCCCGTGGCAATTTTAATAATGCCCCTCCATTCTATTTACATTTTTTTCCTGCTGCTGTTTTTTCACTTTGCTTTCTTGCTCTCCCTCTATCCCTCCATCCTCTGCCTGTCAAATATGTCCATGGAGAGAGAAGCCAAGCGCCTGTCATGTTCACAGCATGACGCCTCCTTACTCATTATACACCGGTGACATCATTACAAAAGCAATCACAGGGCTGTGGTAAATAGCAAGCTAATTAAAAAAGACAGGCTGATGGACTAACAAATGTGTATGCTGAGCCCATAGCTGCATGAACATATGAATACTTAGTGGCAGCCTCAGCTGCTTCTTTCTAGTTTATGGTTTTGTAGCTAACATGAATGATTGCCTGAGTCACTTGTTAGAACTCGACTCTTCTGACCTTTCCTAGATTTATATTTATACTGTGACCTTTAAGATACAATATGCATTTAATATGGTTTTTTTTGTATTTTGTTTATTGATTTACCTATTCCCAATTAAATTTTTCCTGTTCATTTGTTTGTTTGTTTGTTTTTTCATTTTTAATGCATTTTAATTTTAATGTCTAATTTTGATTTTGCTTTCCTTTATCTTCATGACTGTCATTGTTGTGATTTGGTGCTATATAAACTGAATAAAAGTAAACTTCTTACACACACAACAGACATTTTATATTGTACAAGAGAGTAAGGCAAACCGTGAGGGGTCGGCTAAATGGCAAGAATAAGATCCTATCAACACCTACACCCTGCCAGTGTTCAGGTACCCTGCTGGGATAATAAGCTGACCAAAGAAGGGGATGGAAGCCACTGACATCAAGACAAGGCTGCTCCTGACCATACATGGAGGGTTTCACCAAAAGTCCAGCACCCTGAGACTGAATGCTAAGCAGAAGGAAGGAGGCTGGGGACTGGTGAGTCTCATCCTGTACTGCGGTACTGACACTCACCAAACATCCACGAAAACATTATGAAGATGGCTCCCGCCTACCAGGTGCTCAGTGAATACCTCAGGCAGCAGAAACCCAAGAAAGAGAAGGCACCGTCATGGAAGGATAGGCCCCTGCTCAGCATGTACCACTATGACCATGCCTAAAAATTTGTGTCAGAAGTGTTCTGAGCCACATGTTCGAAATGCAGAGAAAAACAAAGAAAGAGGCAACGATTCATTTTTTTCCTACCGGGTAACTTAATGCATTATTAATTAATTAATTAATTAATTAATTAATGCAATATTTTGTTAGATTTGAGAGACAATTATCAAAATCCATGATAATCTTATCCCTGTTACTTTGAAGCCTGTCCTACTTGAAGGAAAAATGGGCAACCAGAAGAGCAAACACAAAAATAATAGAAAAGCTCAAATTATAAAACAAAATTAAGAAAACAGTGGAAAAACTGCTCATGGTTTAGTTTCTATCCCACAGTGAATTACAGAAAAACTATCATGACACAAGGACGAGCTCAGACTGTTCCCCAGGCTAATGACCTGTATTAAAAACCACTTTCAGGTTATTTAATATATTTTAGGACAATTAACTTTTGTTTCATTTTGACAAATCATATATGTTGTTGGTCCAAAAACAGCTTTTAATAATGGAAATGGGATCCCCAAGATTACTGAGAAGAGTTTTGCCCTCAATAACAATCCCTACATCAGAAGGTTTAACGGACCTGTCTTGGTTTTGCAACAGGTCCTTCATCACATCCTCAGCTAAAGCCTCTTGAACACATAGATCAATATGTTATGTCCTATTGACATATTAAAACTTGGATAACCTTACTTTTATCTCACATTTTTCAAGACATGGACACAAGACACAAACTGTTGAAATCTAAATTTACATTTGAACACTGAAGTCTAAACTTTTTAAGTAAATGCTGTTCTCTCATGTATTTCATATTTTTAGTTTTTCTACTGGGCAAATGGTCTCTCAGTGTGAAATATGGGAGGAATGGTTGGTTTGGAAAAGGGGGCTTTCCGCAGTGATACACATGATACAAAAAGTTATTTGATGTTTCCTTTATAACATGTTGACAGAGGTGAATGAGCCTCCTTGTTGACCATTTTATATCTGTGTGATGTATTTAAATACATAACCAACAATGAAGTGCGTGTCTAAAGCAACATGGAGATTGGTAGAGCAATAACTCTTTGTCTTCTTGTCTATGGCTCAAGGTGTCTGAACTCTGGGATATTGTTTGGGGGCTCGGTGGAACTCTAATCTAATCTAATATTAATTTGTTGCACAGAAACTTGTGATCCCATTAGCCAAAATATTGAGCTTTTAAAATGCCTGAAAGTGATTTACTGCACCAACCTTAAAGTGTTTGATTAAAGCATTTGCATCTTCTCCTAGATGGTCAATGAGACATCGTATGATCACCTCATTTGTATTCTCAATAGGAATTTCCCTCTGTACAACACAAAGTCTAAGCTGTTGGCAAAATATGTAACACTGCACAATCTTTTTGATTTTCTGTGCAAGCTTAAACATAACTATAGCAGTTGAATTAACAGTAGCTAAATTAAACACTTGGTAGGAGGTGTATTTCTGGAGCAACAAAAAGTAAATTCCACAATACAAAAAAAAAAAAGGAAAATCTGACACATGCCATAGAAGAATCTGTCCTTGATGTTTCTGATGCCAAGCTCTTGGCTCATGACATCATATCTTCTATGTGCCAAGGTTCTGTACATTAAATTGTTATTGGTTGGGCTGTTTTTCTTCTTACAATGATCAATAAGTTGTTGTCAGTCAAGATCTTGTTGTTCTTTACAGTCTTCTACATAACATAGTGTGGAAGAAATGGCATTTCTCCCTTCTGTGTTTCCTTTATATTTGTTGCTGGTGTCCTGTCACCAGGCTGCTTGTTCTTCAGTGAGTTGCGAGTAGCCTCTGAAACTCAAAAACTTCATAACTTTGACCTGTAATTTCTCATCTTGTACTTAAGACTATACATCCATCCAATCCAGCCATTACCACTGCCTGACTTTGTCAGACATAGGTGCTTTTAGACTAAAGCCTCTGCCACTTCACCAATCTGAAGGCCTGTACATGTGCAGCTGTACATGTACTCAGCTAATTTTTCCATAATTTCTGACTTGAGATTCAAAATTCAAAGTGTTTATTGTCATGTGTACAGAAGAAATAGCATTTCTCTGTGCAAGGAAATTCTTCCTTTGCTGTCCATACACAAATGCCAAGTTAGATAGGGTTGAAGAAACAAGAAAAATAAGGATAAAAATAAGACAAGACATTAAGATAAATAAATATAATAGGATAAAAATAGTGAACGATAAATAAATAAGTACAAAAATAAGTAAGTGAAGACAAGTGAGGTATGCAGATGTCAATGTACAAATGAGCTTAATGTGCAAAATGAACTTAGTGTGCAAAGTGTCCTGATGTGCAAATTGCAGTTGAGGTAGGTCAGCTGTTAAGGAGTCTGATAGCAGTGGGGAAGAAGGAGTTGTTGAGTCTGGGTGTTCTGGATTTCACACTTCTGAACCTTCGTCCCGAGGGCAGAAGTTTGAATAGTCCGTGTTGAGGGTGTGTGGGGTCTTCGAGGATGGAGGCAGCTCTCCTCTGGACTCTGTGATGGTAGTTGTTATCACTTTCTACAGGTGTTTGTGGTCCATAGCAGTAGTGCTGCCGTACCATGCAGTGATGCAGCTGGTCAATGTGCTCTCTGTAGAAGCTGCTGAGGATCTTGGCATAACAAATTTCCTCAGCTTCCTCAGGAAATACAGCCGCTGCTGAGCCCTCTTGACCAGCTGTGTGGTGTTCAGAGTCCAGGTGAGGTCCTCACTTATGTGAACGCCCAGATACCTAAAGCTGCTCGGCCTCACCCACTAAACAGCGGCTGGTGAGGCTCTTTTTCTTTCTCATGTCCACTATCATATCCTTTGTTTTATCAGTGTTGAGGGTAAGGTTGTTGTCCTCACACCATGACACCAGACCGGCCACCTCTCTCCTATAAGCCTCCTTGTCCCCACCAGTGATAAGACCGATCACTGCGGTGTCGTCTGCGAACTTCAGTATGATGTTCTCTTTGTTGGAGTTGATACAGTCATGTATGAACAGGGTGTAAAGGATGGGGCTGAGGACGCAACCCTGTAGAACTTCAGTGTTTGTGATAATCCTGACAGACTGAGGCCTGCCAGTCAAAAAGTTCTGTAGCCAGTCACAGAGGGTGGTGTGCAGGCCGAGTGTAGACAGTCATCCCTCACAAGCTCATTCACAAACTGTGTTGAAGGTGGAGCTGTAGTCAACAAATGTAGGAGTCATGATTTTCGAGGTGGGAGAGGGAATAGTGAAGGGCAGCAGCTATGGCGTTTGACATGGACCTGTTGGGAATATTGCTCTTATATAGGCCAGCACCACTCTCTCAAAACACTTTGCAATGATTGGAGTGAGTGCAACTGGTCTGTAGTCATATAGGCAGGTGGCTGGGCTTTTCTTGGGGAGGGGGATGATAGTTGTGGTCTTGAAGCATATGGGAACGATGCTCTGGCTGAGGGAAAGGTTAAAGATGGAGGTCCAGGGATGTTGTCTGGTCCTGCTGCCTTGCAGGAGTTGATCTTCCTCAGGACCTTGTGTACTTGGTCTATTGAGACCGCTGGCGGTGGAGAGGGTCAGATGATCTGGGGGTTCTGGAAGGTCTTGGAGGGCTGTAAGGTCTCAGAGATCTGGGAGGTCTGGGGGGTCTCAAAGCAGGTGTTAAACATGTTGAGATCATCCGGCACACCGCCTGCAGAGCTGATGGTGTTGGTGGTGGCCCTATATTCTGTGATGTGCTGCAGGCCTTGCCACATCTGCCTGGGGTCAGCAGAAGAATAGAAGCCATCCAGCTTCTCTCTGTACTGCCTCTTAGCTGCTGTAATGGTTTTCCTCCGTCCATAGTTTGAAGCTTTGTACTCCATCTCATTGCCTGATCTGAATGCAAGAGACCGCAGCATGTGTTGTACCTGACTGGTGATCCAGGGCTTCTAGTTGAGGAACTTTCTGATTTGTGTGGTGGGCACAATATTGTCATCACAGGCGCTGATGTACCCAGTCACATACTCAGCGTAGTCCTTTATGTTGACAGAACAGTCCTCCATAGTGGCTGCAGTTTGAACCACATCCCAATCTGTTTGAGCAAAACAGTCCTGCAGGATGGTCTCAGTCTCTGGGGTCCAGAATTTAACAGGTTTGGTTACAGGGTATGATTGTTTCAGCTTCTGTCTGTGTCAAAGGGAAATTGTGTTTATATAATGTGATCAGCTTCATGAAATGTATTATTTTATTTTCAACTAAGCAAATGTCTACGTGGCTTTTGACATGAACTCTTCTGTGATAAACAACTTACAGCTTCCTCTTTCTGCACTGTAAAAAAGAAAAAGTTGAGAAAACGTAAAATTTCAAGGCAACATGATGCAAGAGATTTTTGAGTTTTCTCAACTTTTGCAACTGTTGTTGACTTAACTAAGATTTACAAGTTCTGCCAACTTGGTTCTTATTGTTCACCCTATATGTATCTATATAAACAAAGGAAAATGTATGCGATGTGATTATACTTGAAAGAACACTCAATGAATAGATATAGAATAAAACAAAGCACAATTCAATGTTATCTAAAAGCTTATTTATTTTGTTCAACAGGGCTTTCAGTACATTTCAGAATGTCATGGGAAGTAGGGTGAATTTCTGTTAAAAAAAAAAGAAAGAAAGAAAGAAAAAGAAATAACAAACAAACAAAAATGTGTTGCCAGTTTCTTCTTGGTGCTTTGAGCACCCCAGCAAAGATGTTAAAATTCCAGAGTCCAGAACCAAAAAAGAAAAGTATCCAGCAACTTAATAATTCACGCACACACCCTGACCGTATTGTAAAAGCTGAACATAACTATTGCACCTTAAATAGGGTAATTTCACAAACGATTGCCTATGTACCCAGACATTGAGATTTTACATGGGCTTACTATAATGAACTATGGAAGTTAAAAGTTATTAGAAATGTTACCATCAATGAAGAGGAAACTAACAGGTAAAACACCAGTTCTATGCTTCATGCGAAGTGGAAAACACTATAACAAATCTTTTAAAATACTACAAGACAAATTTTCACCATATATTCTCCACAATACAGATTCATCTGACTAAAATTTACATTTCAAATAATGATTTATCCACTTCACCTTCATATTGTCCGACCAGGTCAAAATAAGATGGCCTCAATTGCTTTAAAGGTGTAACTCATCTGCTTTGGATAATCAATGTTGAGGGCATACAGAAGGCCAAAGAGGTATGCCAAGGCAGTAGAGAGATCTGGAATGTTATGTAGCACGATGTCCCCTTCCAACACAACTGCATGTTCTCGCACAGACGTATCGGCATCGTCATCTTGTAGGATGGTGAGGATGGCAACTGATACACCGTTCAACACTGGTTGCAAAATGTCAGTGTCCTGAAGAAAAGTAAAATATGAATTATTGAAAGCTAAGAAAAACTAAAGACAAAGCAAATTTCTAAAGATTTTAACTTTAACCTCTATACCATGCTGGTCATTTGACTCATAGAGGTTTTAAGAAGAAAAAGCTTATTTTCCTTTAATTAATGCCACCTTGTGAGTCTTGTACAAAACACATTTTCTGCTATGGAACACCCACTAACAATGCCCAGCTGCTGCTCAGCAGAAAAAAAAGGAGTGAGAGTTATGACAACTTCAATCCCCACTATAAAATTATCTGGACTGCACTGAGGACGTGTACATTTCCATTTTGGATTAACTCATCCTTTAAAAACATCTCATAGCAATTAGTTTTACTTGCATTACTTTTTTGTACTTACTAAGCATTTCAGGAAAACCTCTGTTGCATCTTCTCTGAGGAAAATGGGCTGGCCTCTCAGTGCCGGTGGGACACAATGTCAGATGCCTAAAAAGTATTCAGTGGAAGACAAGAATTTCAATTAGTGTAGTAACATGGTGTACTATACACAATGCAAAATCAGAACTCTCATAGTAATGAAAATAAAGCACAGGTCAGACCCAGCAACACACAAAACTTACAAAAAAAACCCAACAACAACATCATGTTAACAATTTTACTTTCTATTTACAAATTAAAAGAAATACTGCCAAATAAGAACAAAGCAATGACTGATGACATTAATTTTTACTGACATGTCCACCGATGTGTTTTGTTTGAAGCCAACATCTTTTTCAGTTTCTGTTAAGAGAAAAGTATACTCTCTTCTAAAAATTTCAGATAAAGAAGCACTTCACTCACCTGTTCATCAAGTTTATGCAGGAGGTCTTCCATCTCCTCACAAAGAGCTCCCTTCTTAGACCGGTACAGTTTCAGCAGGCCAGGCACAAATTTGTTAAGGGATGCATTGAAGGTCCCCAGGAGGTCTTTGCTTGTGATCCAATGAAATTTTTCAGATATCTAAACATAGATATCAGATATCTAAAATTCACCAAAATATTGTCATTTATTCAGCACAGAAAATTCCTGGGTAGCGGTCTTGGACAGTCTGCACCATGTTACTGTATATGCCTGACTGTGTTATCAACAGCAAAACCTACTTCAAAAATCTCTCATGAATACGTATTTTGCACAGGAATAGAAATACCCTCCACAAAACCCAGTATCAATATGCAAATAAATATTATGTTCTAAGTTGCACCAAAATCTGTGACCAATTAGATTCTGTGACCTGCCTTAGTATTCTTTCCCTAACCATCTCAGTCTATAGAAGTCCTATTTCCAGCACTAAAAGAAAAACAAAAAACCCCGCCAAAAAAACCCAAAATATGCCAAGTCAAAATTATGAGATTCCCTTTCTGTTTCACAATTTTGATTTAGCATGGGGACTCTTTTCTTGAAAGAAATTTCTTTACACATTTTCTGTGTAAAGAAAAGTTCAGGGTAAGGATTTCAATGTAACACTGGCAAGGGTCTTGACTGGAATAGTAGCACAATATAATAAAGTTGGCCAATGCATTACCCCAGCAAATACTGTACTACTTCAATATAGTCAATCTAGTATAAATCATGCCCAATTTGAATAATAATTAAATTATAAATAGATTAGGACATTCTTACCTCCTCAGAGTAAAACAGCGCAGGTCATCTCTCCTGGACACACTGGACACCACATGCTGACACTCCACGACCTCTCTCCGCCTGAGAGAAAATGTTTGCAATAATGAAACATTTCAATATAATGTAGGGAAAAAAATGAGAAAAAAAACGAGTTACGGATTGGACTCCCTGATCCTTACTGCGCATGTGCAAAGTCGGACCGTACAGATCGCGTCTACCCGTGGAATTGTACATAAAATCAATACTCCACCAACAAAAAGGCTCTCAAAACAATACAATACTTTCCACAGCTTTGAAGGATTGTCAGGTGTATCCTTCATGGCCCACCCTATGCAAGAATTCATAGCGCGGCCCAGCCGATTCTAGTTTCCAACAATGGCGGAAGCCACTTAGTTTTAATATTACTCTTATTACCCTTTCTGAGTCACAAAGTAAACTTTTAAGATATTTTCAGGTGAGAATGTAGCTGTGTAAATTTCAAATATCTGCTCAGTTTATTAAGACAACACATATTTGCAAACATGCTTCTACGTTTTCGGAGACGTCTGTTACCACCGGCTTCGGTAGCTAGCTGGCATATCATTTTCAACCCCCCCACCACGCGGTCCTTCGCTAGCTTAAACATGATATATAAGTCACTTAGATAACTTAAATATGTTATTGTTTGGCTTTTTTTCAGTGTTTTACTCATTCCACCCTCCTGGGTCCTGAGGAGGATGCAGCCTAGGCGCTTGTAGAAAATCCTAATAAAAGATCTCGTTAGCTTACCTGCTAGGGCAAATAGTCAGCTTGTCCTGTCCAAAAAATGGTCAAAAAATACACTCCAACTTCAGACCAGGTAAAATCCGTAATGGTCGAAAAATTGTAATTTCCATCCAACTTTGGCCACGTTTCGTCAAATTTTCTTAGCAGGTTTTCAGTCCAGAACACATTGACAAACCACTATCTATCACACAGCTCAGGTCTGCTCAGGATCGTTTGGTCTAGTTGAAACTTAGCAAAGACCACGTGTGCCAGTCATCTACGGGGTTTCCCACTGGTTCCCAACTTGACTCAAAAAATCTACTCAAAAGTTGATAATGATGCTCTTTAGAAAATCTTAGTTACGACAACAATGGAAGAAATTTGTTGGGCAGACAAGCTTTTTTAGGTTGTAAATGGAAAGTTTTATTTCTAAGTCAGTTTAATTTGAAAACTTTGATCAAATCAACAATTAGTAGTTATCGTTTTTACAATGTGTAAGAACATGCAGATTTAGAAAAAGGGGAACCTCAGCTCAGAGTTCTTATTCTAAGAATAAGATGGAAGAAATTTGTTCGGCAGACAAGCTTATTCTAAGAACTCTGAGCTATTTGTACACACACACACACACACACACAGAAAAGTATAAATAAAGCACACAGACAGTGATGAGACGCAGGGCGTGCGTCCATGACTGCCCTCGCGAGTGAAAGCCAACTGCAGTGTTTGTGTTTTCTAACTCGGGTGTCTTAGCTGAAGAACTACAGGGTGATTTAAAGAAATCCCCTGTCAGTCTGTAAGTACATGAACAGAGAGATGTGATGGGACTGTCCAAAGTGGGGGCATGATGCAGCCCTGTATGAACCGTGTATGTTGCTGTAAACATGATGCAGGGTGTTCTTATCACGGGTAGGAATGGCCACATGTTGGTGATATTTGGGGAGTACAGTCCACAAGTTGCACTTATTGAAGTCACCAGCGACAATAAAAGCAGTGTCTAAATGAGTTGTCTCTAATGCGCTGATGACTTCGTGGAGTTTGCCGAGCGCTGCTGCCGAGTTAGCTCACAGTGGGATGGAAACAATGGCCAAAAACACAGCTGAGAACTCCCGCAGCAGATAGTAAGGGCAGAATTTCAGCATTAAAAACTCCACGTCTGGCGAACAGTATTTGTTGACAGTCTGCACGTCTCCACACCAGGAGTTGTTAATAAACGCACACACCTCTCCTGAAAGCCTTTCCAGAGGCTGTGGTCCGGTCTCCTTGGAGTGAGCGCAGTATTCTCTTTTCTCCCGCTGTGTTGTGATCCTGGCTCGTATTTCGTCAAGTTTGTTTTCCGGGGACCGCACGTGGGCCAGTAAGAGGCTGGATAGTGGCGGTCGGCTAGCCAAAGCTTTTAGCCTAGCATGGAGCCCTCCCCTCTTGCCTCGTTTGCATTGTTGTCTCCGAAGCGCTCTCCCGGGGTTGGCTGGCTCACTTGGACTCTTGGCCTTCCTGGGAGTGGTGGCGGTCGCGGTGACTGCCGGGGCGAACAATAGCTGAAAGTTCCAGTGGTTGAGTCTGACTGCTGTAGGACTGAGAAGAGTCCATTAAATAAGGTCAGAAACGGCAAATTTGTGTCAGCGAATGCCCTTTGCTTCTAGCCATACCTTTTCTCCAGGTCAGTAATTGGGCACAGGCAAGCGATGTTGATTGGCATACCTCTTGTTTTGAGTGGCTGTTTTGAGCAGAGCCTCCCTGGTCTTGGTCCAAATTCAATTCAATTCAATTCAATTTTATTTATATAGCTACAAATCACAGCAACAGTCACCTCAAGGTGCTTTATATTGTAAGGTAGACCCTACAATAATACATAAAGAGAAAAAACCCAACAATCAAATGACCTCCCATGAGCAGCACTTTGGCGACAGGGGGAAGGAAAAACTCCCTTTTAACAGGAAGAAAACTCTGGCAGAACCACGCTCAGTGAAGGGTGGGGCCATCTGCTGCGACCGGTTAAGAGAGGGTGAGAGAAGGAAGACAGGATAGAAGATATGCTGTGGAAGAGACACAGAGATTATTAACAGATATGATTCAATGCAGAGAGGTCTATGAACACATAGTGAGTGACAAAGGTGACTGGAAAGGAAAAACTCGGCGCTCAGCGGTGACGCGGGGTCGACCAATTCTGACTGTGGGGGGAAGGAGGTGGCGGGGACTTCAATGGAAGCCCCACTGCCTCCCGTTGTAATGGCCTGTATTTATATAGCGCTTTACTAGTCCCTAAGGACCCCAAAGCGCTTTACATATCCAGTCATCCACCCATTCGCGCACACATTCACACACTGGTGATGGCAAGCTACATTGTAGCCACAGCCACCCTGGGGCGCACTGACAGAGGCGAGGCTGCCGGACACTGGCGCCACCCAGGCCCTCTGACCACCACCACCAGTAGGCAACGGGTGAAGTGTCTTGCCCAAGGACACAACGACCGAGACTGTCCAAGCCGGGGCTCGAACCGGCAACCTTCCGATTACAAGGCGAACTCCCAACTCTTGAGCCACGTTGTGCACCCCATGGAAGATTTTCCACTGAAGCAGTCTCGGGACAACACCCTACGCTCAGCCTACGACCAAGTGATGGATTGTGCGCCCTGATGCCGCGCAGACTTACCCCCATTTCCAATTGTGGAATGATTGGCTTTATCGAGTGAGCCGCGACACTCACACTAATGAGATCCGGACGCAGTTGTTGGTACCGCAAAGCTGCCGGGAAACGATTTTCCAGGCAACTAATTGAAACCCCATGGCAGGGCATTTGGGTTGTGAGAAGACTCTGGAGCGCATAATGGCCCGATTCTATTGGCCAGGCATTTGGGCCGACGTGTGCCGCTGGTGTGCGTCGTGCCCAGAATGCTAGCTGTTTAACCAGTCGGCCGTGCCGAAGGCACCATTGCGCCCTTTTCCACTGATGGAGATCCCGTTTGAGCGCATTGGCATGGATCTCATCGGGCCATTTCACCGAAGTGCATGCAGCTATCACTTTGTGTTGGTCCTGGTGGATTACGCAATGTGACACCCGGAAGCAGTGCCGCTGCGCACCATTTCAGCGAAGAGCGTGGCGCAGGCACTGTTTCAGGTCATCTCCCGGGTCGGTGTTCTGAAAGAAATACTGACTGACCAGGGCAAGTCGTTCATATTGTGCACGTTGTGGGAACTGTATGAATTATTGGGAATTAAATGTATTCAGCCCAGCATCCCTCAGACTGATGGGCTTGTAGAGAGGCTGAATAAGACTTTAAAGTCCATGATTCGTAAGTTTATTTATGAACAAAATTGGGATCGCTGGCTAGATCCTCTGTTGTTTGCAGTGTGGGAGGTACCCCAGGCCTCCACGGGATTTTCTCCCTTTGAATTACTATATGGTAGACGGCCACGGGGGGTGCTCGACCTGATTAAAGAAAAGTGGGAGGAGGGGTTGAGCCCCGCCAAGAATGAAATTCAATACGTTCTGGACCTGAGAGCAAAGCTGCACAGGCTGGGGAGGGAGAGTAGGCTCGGGCTTGAGTGGCCCCGGCCTCAGTCGGGCGGCGGGGAAGCTGTGGCGGGGGCGTGGTTTGCCGGCCTGCTGCAGAGGAGGGGTGACACAGTGAGCTCTCTGGGCGGCACGGAGGCGGGGAGGGAATAGGTGTACAGGACTGTTTTAATGAGGGAGATGTGTCTTATGTGTGTCCGCAGTAAGAAGGAGCAGATGATGCTGGGAGAGAGTCGGAGTGGCTGCATCCTGGGCGGGTGCCAAAAACCGCAGATTATTTCTCAATAAAAGACAGTCTAAGCATTAACCAGTCGTGTGTGCATGGGTCCTGTGTTACAAGCAGTTAAAAATGGATCAAATTAAATAAATCTGAAAAAACAAGACAAAACCCCACCTACCTGGAGATCATAGGTTCGGAAGAGCTGAGACAGAACATCAGACACTTTCCCTGTGCAAGCAGCTTTCTTTCTGAATAAGCTCTGGAGCCGGGGGGCATGTTGGTCCAACACAGCATAAAAGTGGTTCTTTAGGTAGAGGTTTGTAATTCTGTGGAATTCAGCACAGATCTGAACACACAAAATAAATTTACAAGTTACGATTAGTCTACAAATCTTTGCAAAATACATCAAAATCCTTACACTACCATGGCCTATCCATTCGCTTCCGCTTATCCTTTTCAGGGTCGCGGGGGGCGCTGGAGCCTATCCCAGCTGTCATAGGGTGAGAGGTGGGGTACACCCTGGACAGGTCGCCAGTCTGTCGCAGGGCCAACACACAGGGACAGACAACCATTCGCACTCACATGCACTCGCACATTCACACCTAGTGGCAATTTGGATTATCCAGTTAACCTATCCCCACAAATTAGGCCTATACCATGGCCTAATTTGTATTAATTCAGACAGGCCACATAACCGCAATCAATATAATATACATCTTGTTATATGCATTATCTAAGGAAACCTTCTTACCTGAGATTCCAATTTCAGAGCAAGCCAGCGATCCAGGATGTCACCTACTGATAGGTCATCACTGATGATCTCTTTGTGTCGCAAGGCAAATGTGGTATGCATCAGCTTTTTAATCAGGACGTGATTCTTTTCACTTTTCTTGACTTCATCCACAATCTGTAGTCTTAGCTGCTCAAGGCTAACAGCATCTTCACCCCTTGGGAAATTCGGCAGAAAATTTACTTCTGCCTTTTAAGGTCTTTTAATGTCAGTGTGTGGTGACTACTTGTCTAGGTCATTTCTACTTCTCTTTCCAGAATTCAAAGCTACCTCTTGAAATCCAGCCCGACTCAATTTAGCACGATATTTCCCCATCTTAAACTAGGCTATTTTTCCACCCATACCAGCCTGTCTGTGATCCAGACTCCTTCAGACAAGGATGCTTAGTGACAAGTGCTTCAGCTACCACTGATATGTCCCGATCACTGGGATATGCTTTTAAACTATGTATTTTAGCTGCAAGAGTTTCAAGAATGTCCCCTACACAACTTGAGAGGCTTTCCTGTTCTCTCATAAGCAACATCACCCTCACCAAGTATGAGTTCTACCTCATAGGAAAATGTAGGAATTGGGAAATCCTGAGGCCATCTTTCAACCCTGTCGGGAGTCATGGCATGGGGTAGTATTATTGTGTCATCTGATGCTACTGAACTATCATCACTCTCTGGTCTAACAACTTTTACAACAGCTTTCTGTGGAAGCTCCTCAATATCTAGAAGTGAACAAAGCTGCTTGTCAAAGTCTGGGTCTTCGTATGATAAGTTAAAGTCTTAGTCAAGTTTTAACTTAAATAAATGTCTTTTAGCTGATCCACAGATTCTGGACGTGAGAATAAAGTCAGTTTTCTCACAGTTTCTTTTGAGACATGAACCTGAAGTAGGGCTGGAGCAGACATTTCCTAGAAAGGAAAAGAGAAGAGTAGTAGTTGCTCTTTTTTTTCACCCTGATCTATTTGGCTGCATGTGGCTTATTCCAAAAGCAATATTAATCTTGCAAATGTCTGATTAAAATGAATCTTTTTTGTGTCAACAACAGATGTCCATCAACAGTATATGCTGTCAGACTTACTGTATCGTTTAGCTCCGGCAGCTGATATACCGAAAAACTGTCTGTTAATGTCACCTCAAATGACCTCAAATGCTCAATGTACCAGCATTCGTAATTCCTGCAAAACAAGGAAATGGAATTGTTTACAAGCAGAAGACATTCAATCCTGCTGAATGTTGGAAGTCCTCCAGTCTGGCCTGCAGAGACAAACATTCCATTTGCATACTCTGTTCCATTTAGGGAGGTGTATATGTTTTGGCTGTCTGTCTTAGTCTTGATAAAATCATGAGTTGTGCTAATAAGCTCACATTTAGTATAACACATTATTAGTCCCAGCAGAAGCGCGCACTAAAGCTAAGCCCTGCTCATACATTTCTAATCTCTTACTACTTTAAAAGAAGTCTTTAGCAGGCATTTCTAGAGTGCTACTTGTGCTACTTGAGGCAAAGTTGCAACTTGGACACAGGTGACACTTGAAGGTTGTGCTTGCGGTTGGAAAAACAAGGGTCCATTGAGGGGATATGCCATCATATGCTGATTCCTGGTTGCAAGTGTTTTCAAAACATTCTTGAAATTCTTTGTATCCTGAATCACTTCTTTGAAAAAAACGATGTTTTCCCTCAAATCTCATGATCCACAGGTTAATCAAAGGACTGAAGTGCTTCTTTAGCTCAGGATAATGCTCAATGTAGTGATGCTTGGGTTTGAGCTTAAAATCAGGAAACACTGTTTTGAGGCCTTGGCTGTGCTCCTTTATTTTGGTTTGCAGGTACTGAATAGATTCTTCTGTGAAAGATGGAGACAATACAAGCTGTACAACTTCTTTGAGATCCATCATTGTTGCCCATACTTCATCTTGCTCAGGGACTTTAATACCACTTATGGTGGGAAGTAATCTCAACAAGGTGGAGTTTTCATTCCCGTTTCCCCCAATGCTTAGCTTGGATGCAAAATTCTTGGGAATCGGTTGGGGTTTATCAAGTCTGTCTGAGTGCTGGTATGGAAATGTGTGGGTTTTTGTATTTAGATATTCCAAAGAAAAATATTTTCGCCGAATCAGTTCTCCGATGCACAGCACCAACTCCACAGGCACAATTCCTTCAAAAAGATCGTGCAGTATCTGGTGGGAAAACAGTGATGGGATGAAAGTGCTGCAGTGCTTTTCTGAGGGGACAATCATCTCTTACACCGACATGGTTTAAATTATCTTCTTGTACAGTTTTTTCCACAAGAAGATCTCATGGTGAATTCACCTTCAGAAACTTCAGTGGTCTGCATCTGATCTGCAGTGCAACAGCAGAATCTGCAAAAATGATGTGCTCTGAAAGACTGGACAAAGCCTGCAAGGCCATGAGCAGCTAAATTATCAGCTGCCACAAAGAGCACAGAAGCCTTGTTGCATTCACCGAGGGTTTCTATGAAGAGGCTGTCCCGAATTCTAAATATTGAGGATAAGAACAAACCAACACTGGCCCAGAAGAGCGAAGTCAAACAATGAGTTTATTGAACACACGCGTGGGAAGATGTACACTGCAACACATCAGCATAGATCCTCGCCCAAAAATACACTTCAGACTGGTCAAAGGAGCTTGCAAAGAAAAGCGTCTGGACTTCTTTAAGTTGCTTGAAGATGTTTCACGTCTCATCGGAGAAGCTTCTTCAGTTCTAAGGTCAAATGGTGGAGAGTCCCAGATATAAACCTAGTAGGAGTAACCCCCCACAGAGGGACAAAAGGACCCCCTGATGATCCTCTAATCGCCTGAGCCAAGGTGTGAAACTGGGATCCTGTGTTGTTATTATTAGTTAAGGTTTAGTTGAGTTCTGGGTTAGTTATGTTTCATCTGTCACCTTGGTTATGTGTCTTGTTTGTTCTCTGTATGGTCGGTCTTGTCTTCTGTGTTTTACTTTTATGTCCATGCCCTCATTCCCCTAATCTGTTTCCTTGAGTCTCCACTTCAGTTTGGTGTCTCCCCATGTATTTCTGCGTGTTCCATGTTCTATTTGTCAAGCTCGTGTTGTCTTGGCTACGTCCCTTTCTTGTTTCTGTTTTACTGTGAAGAGTCTGGTGTTCCATGTTCAGTTTGTTTTGTTGTACTTACCCTGTTGCATTCAGGTTCATTTGTGTCAGCTGTATTTCCCCGGGTGTTTCCACTTCCCTCTTTTCCCTTCTATGTATTTAAGTCTTCGTCTGTTCAGTGTCTATTTATCTTCATGTCAAAGTCACAGAATTTCTGCTACTGCTCAGGTTCACGTTCATGCTCATGTTTAGACTTTTTTCACTTTCATGTTTGCATGTCCCTGTTAAGTTTCATGTTCCTGTCTCTCGTTATTGTTTTCATAGTTAGTTTAGGTTTTCCCCAGTTTAGGTTTTAGTTTATTTTCGCCCTAGTTTCACCTTGCCTTGCTTTTATGTTTTTGGACATCACCCTGAAATAAATGGCTTGCTTTTTTTTTTTTTTTTTTTTTGAAGAGTCAGTTCTGTCTCTCATTCGTCTGCTTTTGTGTCCGCTCCGTAAACACACCAGTAATCCCTGCATGACATTTTCCTTGTTGTTCCAGTTTTAATATGGTGTTTGTGACTCTTTGTCTAGTTTGTATATCTATGTGATGGTATTAGAAAATGTTTAAAAAGTGGTTGTTGTTAGAGCACCTGTATGTATACAGTGTTTGATAACTGCTTATGTCAAAAAGTGACAAAACGCTGGACAATAACGTATTATAACTATTTCTTTCTCTCTCTTTTCAGGTTAAGGCTGAAAATCCTTGCTGGTGTAGAAAGATACTATTTTGGTATGTTGATTGCTAAAAATGAAAAAAAAACATTGACAGCACTTCCACAGTTACTTTTCTGTAGAACACAAGTAAAAAAAAAATCATACAATGGCCTACAAGTGCAAACTTTGTGATCTTATCTTTGGAAAACAGATAAAGGTGCTTGAGCACTATTGGTTACATCATAGCAATGTTTCCTCAGTCAGTCCTTTGCCATGTCCATATGATTGCTGTATCTGCACATTTCAGTCAGTGCATCCTTTGAAAATTCATTTGGACGGATACATAACCCTAACCTCACGGATACATTCTCAGAAAGTTGTGCAAAGTAGAGATCAAAGTGCAGTATTTCTTTGCCCTCTTTGTGGTTGTAGCCAACCATTCAATGATAAAAAAATCTCCTTAGTCACTTAAGGACACATCTAAAACAGCATGAGACATTGGATTGCCCTTTCAAAAATTGTCACTACCGTACTAATGTGTATTCGTCCTTCAATACCCATAGAAGTAGGTGTCACCCTGATGGTGATATTTCAGCCTTTAAGTGTGAAATTATCCTTAAAGAAGCTTCTAACCATCCTTTATAGAGTAATGTTGAATGTGAGGATCCTGGTCCCTCAAACTATGACTATGAACTTGGAAGTCCTTCCTCTAATCCTTCCGAGTCCACACATGACACTGAGGAACTGTAAACTCAGTTGAAAAACAACTTGTCTTCCTTCTTCTTAAAAATGTACGGTTCTGTGTCGAGGCATCAGAACTCATAACTTCTGTTCTCTGTCAACCTTTGAGGCCTATCCCATCTCACAGCTAGCACAAGAAGTCAAGTGTGGTGTATGACACAATGTTGTTATGATACAGCAGGTGCGAGTATCCACTGCTAGCGGGAACCTTGTACTCCAATACAGTGCCACATATAACAGGTGCAATTAGGAATGGTTTGCACACTCTTATGCATGTCTACTCACGTATAGGTCACCTACACCAATTAGCAAGGTGTGCATCTCGTAAGAGGTTGTCATGAATCACCTAATAGGTGATAAATTAGCAGCTTCTGGCATGGGCAGGATGAAGGTCAGAAAGTAAATATAGTACTCAGAATCAGCAGTAATTGAAGTTCTGAGGTGATACGACTCAGCGTTTATAGAACAGGTGCAAGAATTAAAAAGGCAATATGCATGAACTAAAGTCAGCGTCCTCCAGACCACTTGCACCATGGCATATCAAGCAATCACGGAGTGCCAGCAGGTGCAATACTCAGACATCCATAAGAGCTGAGACGCCACCACTGACGAAGCGAACAAACTGCCAAAATTTGACTGGTTCAGGTCCATTGACCCCTAGATGAAACTGCAGAGTGATCTTGAGGCGAGGATGGGCCCGTGGCTATGTGGAGGGCAGAGAGCTCATTCATACCCAGCAAGTAGGTGAGTAGTTTGTGGTTCCACAGATCGATGTGGGCCTTTCGGTGATGCAGTCAGTAACTGTCTCTACTGCATCTGAAGACACCTTCTTCAAGCAGTGGTACAGGAAGAAGTCTGCATCCTTCAAGAAAAACATGATTTTCATGCAGGACAATGCTCCATCACACGCGTCCAAGTACTCCACAGCGTGGCTGGCAAGAAAGGGTATAAAAGAAGAAAAACTAATGACATGGCCTCCTTGTTCACCTGATCTGAACCCCATTGAGAACCTGTGGTCCATCATCAAATGTGAGATTTACAAGGAGGGAAAACAGTACACCTCTCTGAACAGTGTCTGGGAGGCTGTGGTTGCTGCTGCACGCAATGTTGATGGTGAACAGATCAAAACACTGACAGAATCCATGGATGGCAGGCTTTTGAGTGTCCTTGCAAAGAAAGGTGGCTATATTGGTCGCTGATTTGTTTTTGTTTTGTTTTTGAATGTCAGAAATGTATATTTGTGAATGTGGAGATGTTATATTGGTTTCACTGGTAAAAATAAATAATTGAAATGGGTATATATTTGTTTTTTGTTAAGTTGCCTAATAATTATGCACAGTAATAGTCACCTGCACACACAGATATCCCCCTAAAATAGCTAAAACTAAAAACAAACTAAAAACTACTTCCAAAAACATTCAGCTTTGATATTAATGAGTTTTTTGGGTTCATTGAGAACATGGTTGTTGTTCAATAATAAAATTATTCCTCAAAAATACAACTTGCCTAATAATTCTGCACTCCCTGTATGTCCCAGTATTGCAGAGCTCAAGAGTATGTTCAAAAATACTGATATTCTTGATAAAATCAAAGAAGCTAAACAATCACCACCTGGGGTGTGCATGTCCTATACAGATGGGACATATTTCAAAGAGAACCAGTTTCTGTCAGCAGCCGGAGAGCTGAGGTTGTCACTGATTTTGTATGTGGATGACATTGAGCTAGCCAATCCTTTAGGCATAGGTAGAAAGATCCACAAACTTACTGCAGTGTATTGGTTACTTGCCAATCTACCAAGTAAGTACGGGTCAAGCCTACATGTTATACAACTAGCTTTGCTGTGCAAAGTTTCTGACCTGCAGAAGCATGGTTATTAAAATGTTCTTTCCCCTTTGTTGAAAGATTTGCAAACTCTGGAGCAGGAGGGCCTTGTGGGAATAAAGAAAATATTTCACTGCTACATATAGCTTTCATCATTAACATTGCATTAAAACGTTCATTAAAAGCTACTGGCATTAGATTAATACTTTATTACAGGTGTGGCTATAATCATTTTCTACACACATTGCATTGTGCTCATGAAGAGTTGATGCTCAGTCTATTTAAAGTTCTTAAGCTTCGTTTGGCATGATGTCCCGACAATCCATGGTGTAAGTGACTTGGAGCAACAGAAGGTTAAAAAGGCATACACGCTTACAAACACAAATCATTAAAAAATAGGCCAGGCCAAAGGCCTGGAATTCTTTTAGCTTCTAACTGCATTTGAGTTTGCCTAGTAACAGGTGACAGAAGAAGAGTCGAGAAGATTGCAAGCCCACAGGGACCATCTGGAGGGTGAAACAAATTGCCATGTATGGAAGAATGTGATAGAAAGAGGAACTTCTCTGTCTGTTTTTAGCTTTTTAATTGACCATTTACTGTAACTGATGGATGTCATATTCTTGTTAACACATGAAGGGGTGGAACCCCGATGTATTAAAAGCAGTCTGAAGTGTGTCTGTGAAGGTTCTCAGTCATCCAGGTCATCGTAGTCAAAGGAGCTTGCAAAGAAAAGCGTCTGGACTTCTTTAAGTTGCTTGAAGACGTTTCACCTCTCATCCGAGAAGCTTCTTCAGTTCTAAGGTCAAATGGTGGAGAGTCCCAGATATAAACCTAGTGGGAGTAACCCCCCACAGAGGGACAAAAGGACCCTCTGTGGGGTCCTTTTGTCCTTTTGTCATGACATCCCAGTGTATTTCAGACCCAGCAACACGCTCAGACAGAAACTGGTTCACCCGAAAGACAAAACGCCAAAACACAAACTTAACAATGTGGTGTATGCTGTACAGTGCAGCGAGGAATGCTCAGACCTCTACATTGGAGAGACCAAACAGCCACTTCACAAGCGCATGGCACAACACAGAAGAGCCACCTCCACAGGACAAGACTCAGCAGTCCATCTGCATCTTAAGGATAAAGGACACTCTTTCGAGGATGCCAATGTTCACATTTTGGACAGAGAGGACAGATGGTTTGAAAGAGGAGTGAAAGAAGCCATCTATGTCCACTGTGAGCGACCATCTTTGAACAGAGGCGGGGGTTTACGACACCAACTCTCTGCCATCTATAATCCAGTTTTGAGATCCCTTCCCAGACGCCTTAACGCCCACTCACATCCTGGGCCATCTGACCTCAGGAATTCGCATGATAAGGTGGGGCCAGGTTTCACAATGAACACACCCGAAACTCTGGCTGATTGGGACCCACA
>NW_024583533.1:0-29022 GCF_018398535.1 Haplochromis burtoni
AGAGGGGCCATGCTCCGGGACTTCCACCGCAGGCATCCAGGTAAGCCTGGTGGGTCACCGGGAGGCTCCCGTTGAGGGGGGGGGTACTGTCATGGTCTCCGTGCCTGCCCGGTCGGCCCCACAAGGCTAAAATTGCTGTTTCTGTTCTCTCCCTCTCTGTGGGCTCCTGCCCTTGGCCCACACACACACCTGACAACACTCACCCATCATCACCGGGAGCACTATTTGAGGCTGGAACACAGATCCTCTCGTCGCTGGATGATTGTACCCCTAACGTTAGTGTTCTCACAGCTCTTGTGCTTCATATTCGTGATTTGTGATTAGTTGGTGACCTGCCTTCTCGTCTGCCTCAGATCTCCCCCCCCGGGACCTGCGACCTCCCTGCTGCGGGAACGTGTGTGAGTGTGAGCGAAGAAGACGTGAGCGAGTTACCCTGTGATTCCCCCGGAGTTTTGGATCCCTTCACTGTACATATATTGCACTGGCACTGTAAATAAACTACACCTTGGAGATACCTTACCGCTCTGCGTTTGAATCCCTGTACCAGATCGTGACACAATATAACATATTCGACCACTTTTAATTGATTTTGTGATCTTTAATACACTTTAATACACTAAAGTTAAGGTTATTTACCTAATTTCTAGTAAGTGGCCCTCAGTGAAAAAAGTTTGGACACCCCAGCCTTACAGGTTAGGGAGTATTTGTGATCCGCACAGTCTGCATCAATGATTCTTTCTTAGCCTGGGAGCAGAACGCGGCTCTTTATTTTCATTTCATTTCAATTTATCTAGCAAAGATCGATAGGGTCTGGCTTAAAGGTGTCAAGGAGGCGCCTCAGTCTGGCTGGTTGAGCCTTGTCGAATTAGCGCGAACAATTTAGCTGAACTTCGTTCGTAGCACCGAGTTCGACCAGTGTATAATGTTAGGCTGAATCAGGCGATGCATTTTTCCGCAAGCCTTGACTTGTAGAGCTCGCTTAGTGGAATACCCCTCTAAACTGTTAAAAGGATTTCGAGATTATCTCACAACCACACATTTGAGACTACGAAAAAATACAAACATGTGTCTAATTACCATCATGATAACACACTCATGTTGTTTATTATTGTTCGCTTCATGCTAGCACACACACACAGCTCAACAGCGTAAACTACTGACTGTGTAACACGGACACTTATTGAAATAAGTATACTCACAATACGCACGTGCATTACCGGCGAATACGACAACCGGTAGAAACGGACAGTGGAAAGTTTTAGTAGAAAGTTCAAACGCATGGAGCTAGAACTGCCACCGTCAACTTCCCGGGCAAGAATACAATGCATTATGGGAAATGTTGTCCCCCACGGAAAACCGCCAAAACGTTACATCATTCTAATTTGAAATAACATTACGTATTTGTCACATTCGAAAACTTCTAAAATTACAATTACTTGGATTCGAATTCATTTATAACAAACATTCACTGTGCACAAAGTACGAATATATTTCCAGTAAAAAATAAAAAAGAATGTTTATCGAAATTAAATTTAAACAAAACAAAAACACGTTAGACTTACCAAATTTAGGGCAGTTGATGAAAAAAAATAAGGTGGTGGTCGTGGTGGGTTGAAGTTGGGGACTCTTAATCCACACGGGCTGGCCAAATCTTCCCCGCATCAAGGTAAATTCAAGATGGCTGACTCAGCTTTCCTGAGGGAGCGACAAGACTCCACCCACCAGAACGTCACTAATATATGCTTCTTAAACTTTTTGAGCGTTCCAAAAAAATTAGCTAAAAAATATTGAGCCCTATTCAATTAAAGCTGCATAAAAGCCAACAGAGCTCAATACTTTATAGTTTGCTCAACTACAAAATGACATTTGAGTGTTATGAGCTTATTAGTTATGAGCTAGAACAACTGTTAGGGATTACAGTGATAAACAAATAAAAACGGCCATTCAAACCTTCACAATCAAGGAGATAATCTGCCCAAAAGCCAAGTGTTAGGACCTCCTTATGCCGCTTGTTGCTTCCTGCTGGGCTGAGATCTGGTCTGAACATGCTCTCCAGTTCTGAAGCAGTCAGGGCCAATTTGAAACGCTTACCTTGTATTATTTGCTCCTGTATGAAATGATTGGTAAAAGTACTACGTTGAAAAAAGATCTTACTGTTTTGTTTGGGTGAGTAAAGCAAATGTTCTCAGAATATATCACAATGATCATATGTTCTGCAACAATGGTTACGTGGAATGAAAATATGTGCAAATACAATGAACTCATGACATCAGATTTGGAAGGATGACTAGTGGTGTTACAAATGTGATCGAATGTGAGTTTTGTACTGAGAGATTTGAAAATGCACACTTTAGTTGTGAAAATAGTACCATACCAATTAAAAAAAACTGTAAAAAAAAAAAATAGTGCTTTCACACTGGAATAAACAAGTGTGTCAAAAAAGGGATCACCTCTTTTTATAAATAACTGAAAAATTAATCATGTTGCATGACTGATTATTATGGGTCATTGTGAACAATAAATGTATACTAAATTAGAGTTCTAGTGTCAAAAGGTTAATAGCGTGCGACAGTGGCTCAGGAATTAACTTGTTGTTCATCAGATCACACGGATGCTACCGAATCAGTTTTTTCATATACATCTGAAGGTCTGAAAATGTCAGTGGCTGCTGTGATGAGCAACTGGCCATCCTGAATTTAAAAGGAGTAATGAGTTTACCGTTGAATGACACTTTGGTTTCTTTCAAGGATGTACCATCTGAGGTATTCCTCCACAAATGCTTGTTTCTCACAAGGCTTGACGTTTCTGAGGCATCCAGCAGTTTGGAAGATTGTGCTGTTTTGCAAAATAAGATTATGCAAAGACTCCTCTGATTCAGCTTTCAGGACCTATAAAAAAAAAAGGTTTACTGTAAGAAAAACAAAAATAATTTTCACTACTTTTACGATTCATTCAAACATTGGATTAAAAAAATAATCAATTTGTTATTTCACTTGTGTTGTTGGGAGGTGGAAATCTGTCCTTTCAGATTACAGAATCTACCTTGAACCTACTTTCAAGATATGATCCAACACGGATAACTTTTATCCTGATTAAATCTTTTAAACTGGCCCCAAGTGTCTTCTAAGTAAACCCATTCCCTGAGCCTAGGTAATTTTCTACCTGATGTAGAACTTTTGTGATCTCCTCATCTTGCACATCTTCTACAGTGGCGCTGAAACTCTGATTCCCTGTGATGTGGTTGACCAGGTTCTTGGAGAGGAAATGTGGTGCTGGTCCCCCATGCACAATGGATACAGCGATCATCTTTCCTGCTAAAAAGTACTCATCTTGCCTGGCAGCTGTAATACAGGGCACATAATTATCATGGTTAATTGCTATTAAATATGCTAATGAAAAAAATAAGCCAATTTTTATTAAAATTTCCATTGTAATAATTACGGAGAAAACATCCACCTCTTGAATTATATACAAGATAACGGCTCTCTGGAGGTCCATCAAAGATGGGGCGATTTCTCAGACTGCCCATAAGAAGTGTGAGGAATTCACGCCTCGGGCCACCTGTATCCAAACCGTCTTCAAAGCTGCCAGCATCATCATTAAACTTGATGAACATGTCGGAGTTGTCAGAGTATGTGCTGCGTCGAAATCCTCTAACAGCTCCATCCCATACAGCTGACCTTGATATATTGAACCTGCTGACCACCCCTGACGTCCTTGCCCACCTCTCAATTTTAAATACACTTAGTCATTGAGGGCTAGCAGGAGGGACTATGCGCTTACCTGCTGCTCCTTGGCAGGTAGCTCCATGCCCTCCTGGGTTTTAATTGCACCTTAGATCACATATGCATCAACACTACAATGAGCGGGTGGAGGGAGGTTTGGAGTCTTCTCCCACCCCCATTCTCTGCGGCCTGCTGGAGCGGGAGGGCTAGTAGGAGGAGTTGGCCGTCCGGCTGCGGTCTGGGGTGTGGGGCCTCCCTGCTGCTGCGGAGTCGGGGTGGTCTGCCTCTCCCCACCGCAGGGAAAAGGGTAACACCACCTGGGTCTGGGTGCAATTCCCCCCTCCAGGGGCAAGGGTACCTAGACCCGGTTTGTAGAGTACGCTTGGGGAGTGTGATTGTGTGTACAGCGTCTCTTTATGTCTATCTCCACGTTGGTTGAGTGTGGAGTGAGTGCACATGAGAGCATGAGGGTGGGAATGGATGTTTGTGTCTGTGTGTGCCTGTATGTCTGTGTCTATATGTCAGGTTGGGTATCAGACGCCACCTCTCTGGGGACACCTCAGGCCCTCCAAGGTTTGGAGGCCTATCTCTACCCACCACCACTTCCCCTGCCGGTGGCGGACTCCCTCAGGTGTCGGTGTGCTGGTGGTTCTTTGTGTCTGGGGGTGGGCGTCCGGGTACACACCGGCTCACTCCTTGGCGGCCGCTTGTCGGGGCCTGGGGCCTGGGGCTCGCTCGGGCCCCCTTTGGAGGTGGGGTGCCCCCGGCCTCTCGGCCTGGGGCTCGGTCACTCAGGCACAGCTGGGGGCCGGCGGAGCTCACGGGCGCGTCACTGCAACTCCCCCTGGCTTCTGCTCCGCGGCTGCTGGGCGAGCCCTCATCTGGGACTCTCCTCAGCTCTTACTGGAACAGTGGCGCGGCTGCCCCTCTGTTGGTCTTCCGTGGTCTCTTGTGTTCTGGGGACCTCTGGATGTCTGGAGTTTTGATCTCCTCCATACCCGCTTCACACCCTGGAGGACGGGGCTGTGGCCCCCCCACACTCCCTAGCAGATCATTACATGGAGAAACCTTTGGAATGCAAGCATGCTGATCCACACAGGTATGCACACAGGTGTAGACATGGGTATTCACAGACGCGGACTAAAGCTTTCTTGGCTGCTGCCTCAAAGCACACTGTGCGCTGTCTATCTTGCGTGCTGCACAATATCGTTTATTATTCAGTAACTATTGATATCTATGACTAGCTAGTTTATTGTGATGGTGCTTTGTTTTCTCTATTATTATGTTGCTCTTTGTTGTTTGCTGTCTCCTCTGTTTGTTTTTTTTGTTGTTTGTTTGTTTTTTTTTGTTTTTTTTCTCCATACAGGTGACCCAGGAGTTGTTGTTGTTTTTTTTTTTTTTTTCTCCCCCCTTCTCACCGTCTCTTCTCCCCTTTGGTTTTCTTTCTTTCTCTCCCCCTCTTTCTCTCATTCATTCCCCCTGTCCTATTTCTTAAAAAGAAAAAAGGAAAAAAAAAAAAAAAAAAAAAAAAAAAAAAATGACAAAGGATGAACTGAAGCTCTGCCATCACGTAATGTCGCATACTGCTGTTTCTGATGTCATTTAATAAAAAAAAAAAAAAAAAAAAAAAAAAAAAAACCTGCTGACCTTCTTGTGGTCAAGTTCCAGTGCCAAATTTGCAATAATTTCATGTGCCTGCAAATTGGTGTCTCTAAAAAAAGTGAAACTTATTTTTTAAAGGTGTATATACTTCTCTCATGATTGCATGATGTCTTGTACAGAACAAGATGGCGGTTAATTGGATTCAAATGTTTAAATTACTAACACAGGTTCTTCTGGGGGCTCAGCTTTGGCTTCGTTAGGAGTAGGATCTTCATCATCAATCACAATCGGTTCAAACAGCTGTGTGTAGTTTCTGCAGAGTGAAAACATGTACACAAAGTGTAGATGCAAAAAGACAAATGCATAAACATGCAGTTCCAGTTTTATAGAACGATTCTACTATTTTTTTTCTGAAGAATCTAATGTAAAAGAGTCAAACTACATACATTTATAATAATTGTGTGTATATATTTTGTGCAACCCTCTGGAATAATTACTCAAGATACAACGCACCTGTAACAGGAGCTCTCGACAGTGAGGCATTCAGTAGTGCCTGTATCGTTTTCTTCTTCTAAATCTATGACCTGGAAATACCGAAATGAGGATGAATGAAAATTCATATTTGACCAATTGATAATTATTTTAATATAGGGAGCCTAAGTCTCCTCCCCTTCTGGTCGTGGGTCCCTGAACAAAAGAAAAATGAATGGAAGTGAATGGAGCTATAAAAGTTATTTTCTGGTCTGCTTTGCCTTACTCTCTGAATCACACATATGTTGTACTTCAATTTAAATAATAAATAATTGTGTTTCGACTATGTCTGTAATGTAATTTGAGATTTGTTAGCTTGTAAAAATTCGTCATTAAAATGACTACAAGTCAGATGTCGCAAATATGACGTCGCCTCAGAAGCTTTTCTCCCCCAGCATAACTGCTAATTATCACATGACCAGATTTATAGTGGTTTTCTCCACATCATCCTGGAAGAAGGATTCGAAGCTCGCTAAACAAAACTAAGCTTGTCCTCTTCTCTGTGTCTGGTTCAATGATGTCAATTTTGTGAGACGAACATTTACATTTCGCCACGTCTTTTCAAACAAAACATAAAATAACCTTTGCCACCTGTCGCTTAAGCATTTTTTGGCATCAAAATGTGTTTATATACTTCACGGACATCATATTTTAAATCCATGGCACACATCAAACGGGATCAGAAAATAATTTTTATTGGCTCATAGACTCCTATTTTTTTAGCAGTAGGGGACCCATGGTCCGGAAGTAGATGGATGTACCTTAGGTTCCCTATCCCAATAGATTATCTAAAGGTACAATAAGTAAGTAAGAATGAAATAAGAAGAACATCCTGTGGTCAAATTTGTGTACTGCAGTCTATCTTTATAAACAAACGAGTGACTCTCCCTCCTCCCGTTCCATGAGTTTCATGGCTACGGATCAGCGCCAGAAGATTCTAGATGACAAAGACGAGTCATACACAGTTAGTTTCAATGTAACCTTCCTTCCAACATGATTGAGACATTAGACTGCTTTGTGATTATTTCATGTACCGGTATTACTTATTGTACCTTTAAGGGGTGGATGTTAAAACTATTGATAGTATGAAAATTGAGGATGTGAAATGCATTGTATAATAACAATGAATGTAATAAGCAAACAGTGAATCGTTATCTAATTGCAAAGTAAAGGCGGTGGAGATTGTCTGCTGCACTGTTTTACTAATAAAATAGTTTTTTACCTGTTGTACTTCATTAGCAAGCACAAGATCCCCAGCACCCTTCCTTAGAGAACAAATGGTAATGGTAAATGGCCTGTATTTATATAGCGCTTTACTAGTCCCTAAGGACCCCAAAGCGCTTTACATATCCAGTCATCCACCCATTCACACACACATTCACACACTGGTGATGGCAAGCTACATTGTAGCCACAGCCACCCTGGGGCGCACTGACAGAGGCGAGGCTGCCGGACACTGGCGCCACCGGGCCCTCTGACCACCACCAGTAGGCAACGGGTGAAGTGTCTTGCCCAAGGACACAACGACCGAGACTGTCCAAGCCGGGGCTCGAACCGGCAACCTTCCGATTACAAGGCGAACTCCTAACTCTTGAGCCACGATCGCCAAAGAAAAGCATTATTGTTGTGTACTGTGAAAATATTAATTGACACTTTGAAAATATTTAAGCATCTTGATTAACAAACAAGCAATACAAGTATTATGTAGTCCATGTTCCAAAAACCATATACAGACTGAATGACAAAAGTGTATATCTCATTAATACAAAGTTTAGGCAAAAAACAGTAAAAGATTACATGTTCTTAAAATATCACTTACTCATATTCTGCCGCTTTCTGTAAAGGACTGCTTTCATGTTGAAGTTCCCATGGCTGAAACAAACAAACAAACACACGCACGCGAGCACGCACACACACACACAAAACGGATTTATTTTACCAAGTGGATCATCATGGCCTTGCCATATTGGTCCATTTGATTGACCTTTATTATAATTATGAATTTATTTTATTTTCAGTTGCTACAAACGGGACAGACATGACTGGGGGATAGGACAGGGAGAAAGAATGAAAGAAAGAGAGGGAGAGAGAGAAAACCAAAGGGGAGAAGAGACGGTGAGAAGGGGGGGAAGAAAAAAAAAAAACAAACAAAAAAAACAAAACACCTGGGTCACCTGTATGGAGAAAAAAAACAGAAGAGAAAGCAAACAACAAAGAGCAACATAATAAAAAAAAACGGCACCATCACAATAAACTAGCTAGCAGTAGATATCAGTAGATACTAAATAATAAACGATATTGTGCAGCACGCAAGATAGACAGCGCACAATGTGCTTTGAGGCAGCAGCCAAGAAAGCTGTAGTCCGCGTCTGTGAATACCTGTGTGGATCAGCATGCTTGCATTCCAAAGGTTTCTCCATGTAACGATCTGCTAGGGAGTGTGGGGGGGCCACAGCCCCGTCCTCCAGGGTATGAAGCAGGTATGGAGGAGATCAAAACTCCAGACATCCAGAGGCCCCCAGAACACAAGAGACCAAGGAAGACCAACAGAGGGGCAGCCGCGCCACTGTCCCAGTAAGAGCTGAGGAGAGTCCCAGATGAGGGCTCACTCAGCAGCCGCGGAGCAGAAGCCAGGGGGAGTTGCAGTGACGCGCCCGTGAGCTCCGCCGGCAGCCAGCCGCGCCTGAGTGACCGAGCACCAGGCCTTCATTTTTTTAACAGCTTGATTGAGCAGACTTGTGGCAGTAACGTCAGGGTCTGTTGTTAGGAAAATAGTTTTTCCACGGTATGGCTTCAAACCACCCTTTTTAATGGTCATCAAGCCGACATTTATCTGTAAGGAAAAACACATGAACAATGGGCCAAGTAGATACTAATATGACTCTAAGCAGATCTATTCAAACTTGAATATTTATTAACTGCTAAAGAGGGATCTTCCTGACAACCTAAATGTACAATTACTCGTAAACAATTGTTCTTATTCTGGATAGCTTTACTACACTGAACATTTTTTACACAACTCCCCTAAGGAATAACAAAAGAATGTCATTAGAAAATTAACCTCAACTTGTTTTCAGACTGAGCTAGCCAAACTACCTGAACCTTTCTTTTTTCCTTTTTCTTTAAGCCCTTCCTCCCTTCAGAAAACTTTTGCCTCTCTTCATTTTTCTTTTTTCTGTATTCTATGAAGGTGCTGAAGGTTGGAGTCGGGCAGTTTGAGGTAGTCTGTGATGCTAAAGGGAAACAAAGGAAAAATGTACTACAATGTCACACATTAAAGACATTCATTCATGTAACATTCCATTGTCCACACAACACGCAAATAAGGACAACACTGAATAATCTCACTAGAAAATTTCTACCAAGGAATGACAATGCAACTGATACTATTGACCAATACAATTCTACACCAGTAAGTTTTAATGTATAGACACATAATAGGGTTAGTTCCTAAAGTTAACCAAACATAATAAATGAACTAATTTATTATCGTTTCAGTTGTGGAAATGCTCAGAGGACTGTTCCACGAAGCAAGCTAATCCCAAAAGCCAGGCTCACTCTGAAAATCCAGGCTCGATTGCCCCAAATTCGGTTCCAGGAACGAGGCTAACCTGCAGTCTTTCTGCTCATTCATTATGCAATATGCTTGTGGACAAGTCTGGTCCGTGGCACCCTAGCTGCGAGGTTTGTTAACACCAGAACTGCCCTCAAACCTTCACTACTAGAAAGGTCTTGAGCAGTCATTTTGACAGCTGCGTGCATTTTCAAATGAGCCTCGATTTTCTGAGCTCGCTTAGTGGAACAGCCCTCTGGTCTGCTATGGTCTGGAAACAGCTAACGCTAGGCTAATAAATCAATAAATAATAAACATTTTATTATGCTTATTACAGTTTTTTACAGACGCTAGGACACATGTCTCAATACTTAGGTCACGTTTGCAAAACTCCTCACACAGTGAGCACAACAGAAGTCTATGTGGGCTAAACTGAGGACCAGTTATCATTGTTTTGGCACAAAATGCATTCAATGACTACATCTCTCAAATTTCATGAATTATCTTCTCACTCAGACACAACAACTGCCAAAAATCTTTGTACGTACAGGACATTTTGCATGTGCTTACATACTGTTTTCAAAACTGTTAAACTTATGGCCAAAACAATAACACAATGCAAAACTTGAAAAGACAGCAAAATGCAACAGCAATATTTTATTGAAACATATTTTAAATCTAAAAATGCAGTTTAACCAGCCACAGCTGATTCTCATTGTAGATGAACATCTACACAGGTGTTACTCCTTCAATTTTTCAACTCCTTCAATTCTGGCAGCCAGAAGATTCTTTCCTAGGTGTGTTGCCCTAGATGACATAAGATGTGATGTGGATGAGAACCTGTGGCCAAATGGAGAAGACCGAGTAGATTAGCATTACTATTGTATGTGTATCAGTGGATGGTGTGTATACAAATTCTTGTATTTTGGGATTACTTAGTGCAAAAAAATAAAAATACATAAACAAATTTACAGTTTTTTACAGTCGCTAACAAGCGCCTACCCATACTTCAGATACTTTTTCTAAACTCTTAACACAGACCCACACCTACAAAACACAATTGGCCAAATGGATAATATCCTTCCCAAAAATACACTCTGTTAAATATATACTAACTCCTCATTTCAAAATTAGAACACATCTTTCTCTGCACACACTAACTGTACAAAAACACTATAAATCTGACTCAAAATGAAATTAGTCTGTCAAAGAATAACACTTGTCTTCACTTCACAAGGTACATGCAGTCAATCAAAGTACACCAGGTGTCAAAATACTGGCTATTATTGACATTACAAAAACTGCATAGACTTTTATGTTTCAGTTTTACAGGTATGTGCATGCGAAACATGCAATCCACCATTTTGACACCAGAAATGTCTTGGTTGGTAACTGCATGTCCACATGTACAGTAATGTTCACATTCAAAAGCATTCCAGTAAAAAGCAAACAAGTTTCTGTGTCTTTACTGTTTACTACAGGAGGTACAGTAGAAACACGGTATGATAGGACAGAGAAAGTGTCACAGTATTGCTTACAGTGAACAAAATATCCATGGAACACACAAGAGCATTCTGAACAAAAAAACAACAGCAAAAAGCCAAGATAAAAAGGGGGGGAGGGGGGCTAAAAAAAGGCAAAAAAGTTGCATCTAATCTCTGCGATCTTCAGGGTTAGGCCACATGTTTTCATCAACATCACATCTGATGTCAGCCAAGTCGATGCACCTGGGATAAAACCGCCTGGTATGTCGGATCCACCCTTGGCAATCGTCAACTGTGATGTCCCTGGAGCCAGCATCCATGGCTTCAAGGAGGGACATCTGGTCATGTGGCTGATGGTCATAAACCTTCCACCGCCATGCAGAAAAGAACTCCTCTATGGGGTTGAGGAAAGGTGAATAGGGTGGAAGGAAGAGACTCACCAGTCTTGGGTGGACTTCAAACCATGTTGTTATTGCTTGCGAGTGATGGAAAGCCACATTGTCCCAGGTAATTACAAAGGTCCTCATGTTTTCACCCTCCTGACCCTGCTCTGGAACCAGGCGCTGGTGGAGATCATTGAGAAAGGCAAGCAAGCGCTCTGTATTATAGGGTCCAACCTGACATTTGTGAAGGAGTAATCCTGCATTTGCAATTGCTGCACACATGGTAATGTTTGCCCCTCTCTGTCCTGGCACATCAACTGTGGCCCTTTTACCAATCACATTCCGTCCACGTCGACGCCTTTTGGCCAGATTGAATCCTGCCTCATCGATGTATATGAATTCATGAGGGGCCTGGTTGGCCTCCAATTCCATAACTCTCTGAAACAAAGTTTATGTAAGTCATGTTAGTACTGTATACCATACTGTACTGTAACCTAGTATTGTGTAGGTTACCTACTTGCAAAGTGCAAAGCTTATAGAACTGGACATTGGATTGAATATACACTGTACCTGGACATATTGTCGTCGTAGCTCCTTGACCCTCTCACTGTTCCTCTCAAAGGGAACAGTGTAGAGCTGCTTCATCCGCACTCTATGTTTGGACAATGTCCGCGAAATGGTTGTGAGGCTGATTCTATCGATATTGTCGAATATCTCATGGTCCGCCACAATTCTGGTTTGTATTTCACGCAGTTTTATTGCATTATTTGCAGTAACCATTTCCACAATGGCAAGCTCCTGATCATTACTGAGGAGCTTTCCTCTTCCCCCAGAGGGTGGAAGACGTTGCATTCTTTAGAAAGACAGACAATTCAACATATGCATTACTGTATGACCATATTGACATGTCAAGTGAGAATAGGAACAATCCATGTAAAATGCAATACTTACCTGTTGGTTTGTTGAAAGGTGCGTATAATGGAGGCAACCGTTGACCGCCTCAAATTGGGCTGCACTCTTTCACCAGCCTCTCTTAGTGAAAGACCATGGTTGATTACATGGTCAATGATAGTGGCACGGATTTCATCACTGACTACTGTTCTTGCAGCCCTTGGAATGCCACCACCACGCATTCTTACACCTATACCTTGCCCTCTCCTTGGGCCTGCTCTTCTCTCTGGGCCCCTTGCTCTTACTCCTCCTCGACCAGACATTACAGTGTTTGTCTTTTTTTTGTTTCCAAAAACATCACTCCTCAAGGTCTTGCCTTATGAACCCCACTGAGTCTAAGCCAGAATGGAAGAAGGTGTGGTTGGCCCAATTTACCCAACATAAATCAGCTGTGTGTCAATTATTCAATTGTTTGTTTGTTTACAGCTGAGATATATTTTTGATATTGATATTGTTTTTGTACTGATATCATTGCAGGGGCAGAGGTTTTTATACTGTATCTACGGTTTGGAATATTGTTTTTGCTATTGTGGGATGTTGTGTGTTAACATTCGTAGATACTACAAGAACAGTCCATAGTTTTGTTGGGAGGTATAACTTGTCTGTTAAGAAAATGTAAGCATTGTGGAAATGTGTTCACTGACTGCATATTGGGTGAACACGACATGAAATGTGTGAATGGTATGGCCACAACAGACCGATCCTGTGCTAATTGTGTTTAGAGTTTTGCAAATGTGACAACTGTTTGGACAAACGCTTGTTAGCGACTGTAAAAAACTGTAATATGCAAATTGTCATGACCACTGATCACCAACTGATCAAAGACCACTGATCATTGGCCATGATAACTGTAGAAGCCTACATGCAGTTTAATTTGAAATGTATGCTTTTATTTTGATAGTGCAGAAAAAACAGGAAGTTGGGCGAGAGGAGAGTGGAGCCACATGGTTTTTTGACCTCGCAATCTCTCTTCATCCATTTTGAATTGAGCTTTATAAGTTTTTGTAATTTGGAATTCTGTTGCTGTGTACCTGTTTGGACTTTTGAAGTAAATATTGAGAAACTATCAAGGACTGTTGTTTTGTTTTTTGTTTTTTGGATATGGAAAGAGGGACTAAGCGGAGCGTCAAGCTAAGGCTCCATTCAAAGGAAACCTACATTAGTCAAAAAACCTGCTCTTCACGGATTAATGAGTTGAATATATTACAGTTTTTTCTGATTGCTTAAGCACATTTTTTGTAACTATTGGCTAATTTTGCAAAACTCTTCACACAAATAAGAAAACCTGTCACCCAATAATCAAAACATTGTAGTTCTCTTGCAAAAGCAAACACAGCTAGATTAACTCTTCACACCTTCGTAAAAATGGTGTTTCCGTATCAAACAGTACACACAAGCCATCATCTACTAAGCACACAATGCGCCAACTGCACACTGATGGTATGAATACAAAACACATCTGGCTTTTGCTTTCTCTGTGCACAAGGTAGGCTATGTCAGTTTGAGCTCATACTTCTGTCATAGATAGGGATGGGTATTGATAAGATTTTAACGATTCCGATTCCATTTTCGATTCTGTTTAACGATTCGATTCTTTATCGATTCTCTTATCGATTCTTTTTAAAAAAGGAGAACACTAAGGTCGATTAGCTTAGAACTTTGTTTTATATCTTCTCTTTGAACAAGATAGAAATTTAGGAGTAACATGGCCTTACAAACCCAACAGTGAGATCTTGAGAGATCCAGCCTACGGCTCTTCAATGGGGTGTCACAGGGTCCCCAGGAAAAAAAATTGTAAATGTAAAATAATAAAATAAATATTCTTGTGAGACATATCACATATTGACGGGGTCGGGTTATGTTAAAAAGTATAAATTGTTATACTTTGTTCATTGGTTCAAAGGTACCCCACACTTCTTTTTTTGTTTGCTTGTTTGTTCTGGTGTATTTTTCATTTGAACTGTTACTCTGCCAGAGTACTCATATTTACAAGATGGCATTGAACGCCCCATTGGTGTATCAGGAAAACTATTTTGTACGTATGTTCCTTGAAGGGGATTGAAGTCGTTCTTTTTTCCACCGCAGCGAAGGGCTAGGAGTAGGAGAGGAGCTGCTGTATGTTTTTGTTATCGAATCGATCTGATTGTGAAATAAAGCATATGCAGTGAGAAAGCAACTCCAGGAGTCATCCCTGCCTTAAAGCTGCAACATTCTTCTGTAGCAATAACAAAGTATAACATAAATTGTTCTGTGGCAATTACACAAGAATATCCAGTAATGTCCCTGCCTACAATTAAACACATTCACTTACCAAAAATCGGGGCATCTGCTGTGGCAAATGGGTGCAAGCCTTTGACCACAAACTTAGACACTGCTCGGTGACATTCGTCTATCCTGGCCTGAAAGGAGACGCTACCGGTAGACTGCAGCGAGAACTGCCAGCGAGCGCCAGCCAGACTCTGTCTGTCTCTCTCATCATGGTCACCTACATGTACAGTAATGGCAGGTCTTGTAATAAGGCAGATTGCGCTAACATAATATGCACTGTTAGTTGATTATTTACCTGCCGCATTAACGGGAGAGGACGTGCAAACGTTAGCGCTGCTGCTGGGTTGAGAGTCACGAGTCCGGAGCGGAATTAAAAACGCGTGTCATCGCGTGTTTTGTGAGCAAATGCTTTTGCATATTCGTAGTGTTTCCTCCCTTAAATGAAATATCTACTTTGCAAGTTGCCCTGTTGTCATCGGTTCTCATAAAGTATAATCAAACTTTTGAGCGTTTGAGCCGCTTAGGCGCCGTGTTTCCTGCCAGGTAAATGACGCTCCGCAACGTGGTGACGTCATTCGGGGCGACTGGAATCGATAAGGGAATCGTTTGCAAAAATGGCAAACGATTCCAAGGAATTGAAACAGTGGGAACCGGTTCTCAACAAGAACCGGTTTTCGATACCCATCCCTAGTCATAGATCCATAAGCATAGAGGGATCCAAACTTCAAGTACTGGTGTTTATTCAAACACATCAAAACAAACACAAGTGTTTATTTCCAAGTATAGGATTATTTGCAATCGCCATAATGACTATATGGGTTACTTGGTCTGCAGTGAACATGCTTCCTCTGCCCCCAGCATCTGGTCATCTAGCAATTCTGTAAAGTAACAATTTCAGTATTTTTACATCAATGGTATTGGTGTGTTTCTCATTGGCATATGGCAGTGCTACAAATCTTTGTGCGAAGTGACTGTACTAACCGATTCTCATTTCAAGATGTCCTTATGGTACTTGCTACAGTGTAGCGGCTCGAGTTAGGCTGGACCCGTTGGCCAGCTACCCTCAGGGTCATTCCACGGTTGATTACATGGTCCACTATTGTAGCTCTGATGTCATCAGCAATTCTATTTCTTACTCTTCCTACCCTTCCTCTCCCCCCTCCTCATCTTCCTCTCCCCCTCCTCGTCTTCCTCTTGCTCCTCCTTGTCCTTGTCGTCCTCTTCATCCTACTTCTTCACCTCCACGTCCTCTTCCTCGGCCTCCTCTACTTCTCACTCTTCCTGCTCCCTCCATTGTACTCCGCACACACAGCTTACCTGTATTATAGTGCTTAGGCTGATTGCAAAGTGAACTAATTATCTAAAAAAGTTTTCACATGTGAAAGTGTGCCAGACAGTTGGCAAATTAGTGTTAATGATAGCCATACATGTGTATACTTTTGCTAGGAGTGTGTTGGAAATTTGGTAATTGAGTGTTGTGCAGTGAATTGTGCCTACAGTTTTGCAAAGTGTGTGTTACAAAATTGCAAACTGAGTGCAAAGCAGTTTTTGTGCTTTTAGTTTTGCAAACTCAGTGAGTGGTTTTGCTATAAGTCTGAATAGTTTTAGAGATTGTGCTACAGGAATCACAGTTAGGGTTTAAGCATTCAGAAAAAACTGTAAGTAAGAAGGAAATACCAAACCGAGGAAAAACTGAAGATGGAAAACCGTAAGTTTTAAATTGCCTTGCCCTTTTTCAATTTGCTGAGGTGCATGTGTATTGATTGAGTTTAGAATTTTGCTGCCCATGGACGAACAAAACAGTGGAAAAAGGATTGTAAAAATGACTGAGAAGGTTATGGAAGACTGCAAGACTAGAAATGTCAACACACGTAGACATAAGCTCTCTCAATTAACAGGCATGAAAAAAGAAATTGAGCAATTAATGGAAGATGATGCAAATGTTGACCTCGTTAAAAATAAATTACGAGTTGACTTTAGCTCTTTGCAGCAAGACTTTGCTAGCCTAAATTCTGAACTGCAACAACTTATGAGTGAAGATGAATTTTTGGAAGATCAAAATAGTTGGTTTGATCCAAAGAACAAGTCCCTGAATGATTTCTTTTGGAAATGTGAAGGGTGGATGAATGAAGTCATGAAACGCTCTGAACAGAACAGAGAGGACGACATAGGAAAGCAGGCAGATAATAGGTCCATATCATCAAAGTCGGCAAGCAAACGCTCCAGTAGATCTGGATCACAACGTGGAAGCATTTCCTCTACATCTTCCTCTATTAGATTAAAGGTAGAAATGGAGCGTGCTGCATTAAAGGCAAAGGCTGCAGCTCTGGAGAAGAGTTTGGCAATAGAAAAGGAAGAAGCGGATTGGTATGCAGAAATGAAAGGAAAAGAGGCTCAATTGCAGGCAGAAGAAAAACAAAGAGAGGCTGCAATAAAGGCTAAAAAGGAAATGCATGCTATGCAGACTGCCCTTGCTGAGTCAGATGCAAAACTGGAAGTTTTGCAAAAATATGAAGATACACAGCCAGACATGAGCATTTTTGCAGATGATGATCAGAATGGCAAAACTGAGATTAAAACCACATTCCACCCAACATCGCAATACGTCTCATCTGCACCCTACGATGACGACGATGTGCAGACACCAATGCAAGAAAGGACAGTGCCTGCGCCAAGCACTGAAAGGGCTGGTGAACCTGTGCTCGATAGTTTGTGTCAAGCCATTTCTCAGCAAGTTAATGTCACTGAGTACCTGGTAAAGCAGGGGTGTCAAACTCAAATACACAGTGGGCCAAAATTCAAAACTGGAACAAAGTCGGGCTAACGTTAATATTTATGTAATATTTATTGAAATATATTTATTCCTCCAGATATAAGAATGAATCTTTTCTTATGGACTCAAACACGTTTTGCTGAAAAACTGAATATGGAACAAGCAAAGCTTAATACTAAACAATATATATATTAGCTGTATAATACCAGTAGGCCAGCTCTGATAGTAATTTGGTATGGCTTCGCGGGCCAAATGTAATTAGGCTGCGGGCCAAATTTGGCCCGCGGGCCAGAGTTTGACACCTATGTGGTAAAGAATCACAAAGCTTCTTTATTACCTGACATCTCCATTCCAACTTTCAACGGAGATCCACTTGAATACAACTCTTTTATCGGTTCCATTGAACATGGAATTGAAAACCGTACTGACTCTTGGTGGCGCTGTCACTTGGTGTTCGCTCGCTCTGTGGTAGAGTATCACTTCCTGTTCCTGCTCAAACACAGTGGTGTTTCTGAGTAGCTTATTTGCTTAGCAATTTAATTAACAACTTTTAAATACATTCTTCTTTCATAGTATAATCTTCACGTGCTTCATCCGAAGCACACTTTCTGTGTACTCACTACCTAATTTATAGCCAAAGTATTCACTCACTGTCTCTGTACTGTTTCGCTAGCTTAGCTTAGCTCGTAGCCGACTCGTTAGCACCATGGCTACTTCACCTGTCCCTCCTGCACTTTCTTGCTCATTGTGTCAGATGTTTAGTTACTCCTCGGCCTCCTTTAGCAGTAATGATATCTGTAACAAATGTAGCATATTTGCAGCTCTGGAGGCCAGGATTACTGAATTGGAGACTCGGCTTCGCACCCTTCATTCACCCGTAGCTAGCCAGGCCCCTGTAGCTGGTGCAGCCGAAGATAGCGTAGGCCCCGCTAGCTGTTCCCCGGCAGACCCCAAGCAGCTGGGGAAAGAGGGCGGCTGGGTCACGGTGAGGAGGAAGCATAGTCCTAAACAGAAGCCCCAGGTACACCACCAACCCGTTCATGTGTCTAACCGTTTTTCCCCACTCGGCGACACACCCGCCGGGGGTCAAACTCTGAAGGAAATTTAAAACTGCTGGCTAAGGGTAAACGTAAATTCAGTAAAATCATAATTCACGTCGGCAGTAATGACACCCGGTTACGCCAATCGGAGGTCACTAAAATCAATATTGAATCGGTGTGCAACTTTGCCAAAACAATGTCGGACTCTGTAGTTTTCTCTGGTCCCCTCCCCAATCAGACCAGGAGTGACATGTTTAGCCGCATGTTCTCCTTAAATTGCTGGCTGTCTGAGTGGTGTCCCAGAAACGATGTGGGCTTCATAGATAATTGGCAAACCTTCTGGAGGAAACCTGGTCTTGTTAGGAGAGACGGCATCCATCCCACTTTGGATGGAGCAGCTCTCATTTCTAGAAATATGGACAAATTTATTAAACCCCCCAAAATCAGGGAGTGCAGAATTATTAGGCAAATGAGTATTTTGTCCACATCATCCTCTTCATGCATGTTGTCTTACTCCAAGCTGTATAGGCTCGAAAGCCTACTACCAATTAAGCATATTAGGTGATGTGCATCTCTGTAATGAGAAGGGGTGTGGTCTAATGACATCAACACCCTATATCAGGTGTGCATAATTATTAGGCAACGTCCTTTCCTTTGGCAAAATGGGTCAAAAGAAGGACTTGACAGGCTCAGAAAAGTCAAAAATAGTGAGATATCTTGCAGAGGGATGCAGCAGTCTCAAAATTGCAAAGCTTCTGAAGCGTGATCATCGAACAATCAAGCGTTTCATTCAAAATAGTCAACAGGGTCGCAAGAAGCGTGTGGAAAAACCAAGGCGCAAAATAACTGCCCATGAACTGAGAAAAGTCAAGCGTGCAGCTGCCAAGATGCCACTTGCCACCAGTTTGGCCATATTTCAGAGCTGCAACATCACTGGAGTGCCCAAAAGCACAAGGTGTGCAATACTCAGAGACATGGCCAAGGTAAGAAAGGCTGAAAGACGACCACCACTGAACAAGACACACAAGCTGAAACGTCAAGACTGGGCCAAGAAATATCTCAAGACTGGTTTTTCTAAGGTTTTATGGACTGATGAAATGAGAGTGAGTCTTGATGGGCCAGATGGATGGGCCCGTGGCTGGATTGGTAAAGGGCAGAGAGCTCCAGTCCGACTCAGACGCCAGCAAGGTGGAGGTGGAGTACTGGTTTGGGCTGGTATCATCAAAGATGAGCTTGTGGGGCCTTTTCGGGTTGAGGATGGAGTCAAGCTCAACTCCCAGTCCTACTGCCAGTTTCTGGAAGACACCTTCTTCAAGCAGTGGTACAGGAAGAAGTCTGCATCCTTCAAGAAAAACATGATTTTCATGCAGGACAATGCTCCATCACACGCGTCCAAGTACTCCACAGCGTGGCTGGCAAGAAAGGGTATAAAAGAAGACAAACTAATGACATGGCCTCCTTGTTCACCTGATCTGAACCCCATTGAGAACCTGTGGTCCATCATCAAATGTGAGATTTACAAGGAGGGAAAACAGTACACCTCTCTGAACAGTGTCTGGGAGGCTGTGGTTGCTGCTGCACGCAATGTTGATGGTGGTGATTATTGGTAATTTTTCCTCTAATGATAAAAATTTTATTTGTGAAGAAGTTCATGGAGTCATTACTAGTTAACGTTAAAGGGATGGTTGGCTCAAAAGAGCAAGGTTCAAAGTCAGTGAGGCAGCTGAGAGGTGTTCAAACACAGCTGACAAAGTAGCAAGATGCTCTGCCCATTCACTGGAATACACGACTATGTTGTCCAGATACACCCAGCAGTTTGGAACATCACCCAGTACTTTGTTCAGTAGCCTCTGAAATGTAGCTGGCGCATTACATAACCCAAATGGCATGACTGTGTACTGGAGGAAACTGTCTGGAGTTACAAAAGCTGATATCTCTGACGCACGTTTGGTTAAAGGAATCTGCCAGTAACCTTTCAACATATCCAGTTTAGTAATAAATGTGGCAGGTCCGATGTCATCGATGCAATCATCGATGAGGGGCAAGGGGTATGCATCAGGAACTGTCACAGCATTCACTCTGCGGAAGTCCGTACAGACTCCCATCAGCTTTAATGTCCAACAAACAAGGGGAACTCCAGGGGCTGCAACTGGGTATGGCAAGTCCATTCTTAATTAGATACTCTGCTTCCTTTTTCATAGCCTCCCTTTTGATGGGATTGACTCTGTATGCATGCTGTTTAACGGGTGCAGGATTGGTAAGAACAATGTCATGGGATATCAAACTCGTCTGGGTAGGAATATCCCCAAACATACACCGGAACGACACAATCAGGTTCTGAATGTCTTCAGCCTGATCAAGTGACAGGTGAGACAAATAGTGGGGCAGACAGAATCTCACCATTACTTAGTCTCGTACCCTGTGACGCATTTTTGCGCCGGATCGCATCCTCCTCACTGCTTTCATTGGCCATCTCTGAAGTTACGCATGCTACAGGAGAGCTAGATGTAACCTTGTGCGAGTGAGGGGATCATCTTCATTCTCTCTCGTAAGATAATGTTTCATCATGTTAACATGGCATACTCTGGTCTTGCGATGACGATCAGGTGTTTGAACAACATAATTTGTCTCACTAAGTTTCTTTTCCACAACATATGGTCCCGAAAACTTTGTTCTCAGAGAAGAGCCCAGGATGGGGAGCAAAACTAGAACCTGATCACCAGGTTTAAACTGACGAACAACTGCTCTCCGATCATAGTGTTTTTTCATCCTTATCTGCCTAGCAGTTAAGGTGTCCCTGGCAATAGCGCAAGCTGATTTAAGGCACTCTCTAATTTTAGCCACGTACTCAGGGATGCTCTTCAATGTTTTAGTTGGAACAACTAGCTGTTCTTTAAGGATATGCAATGGTCCTCTGACTTCATGTCCAAATACAAGCTGTGCAGGACTAAAGCCTAGGGTTCAGTGCTAGGACCAATTCTGTTTACATTATACATGCTTCCCTTAGGCAGCATCATTAGAAGACATAGCATACATTTCCACTGCTATGCAGATGACACCCAGCTCTATCTGTCCATGAAGCCAGATAACACACACCAATTAGTTAAACTGCAGGAATGTCTTAAAGACATAAAGACCTGGATGGCCGCTAACTTTCTGCTTCTTAATTCAGATAAAACTGAGGTTATTGTACTCGGCCCTGAAAATCTTAGAAATATGGTATCTAACCAGATTCTTACTCTGGATGGCATTACCTTGGCCTCCAGTAACGCTGTGAGGAACCTTGGAGTCATTTTTGACCAGGACATGTCCTTCAACGCACATATTAAACAAATATGTAAGACTGCTTTCTTCCATTTGCGCAACATCTCTAAAATTAGAAATATCCTGTCTCAGAGTGACGCTGAAAAACTAGTTCATGCATTTATTACTTCCAGGCTGGACTACTGTAATTCATTATTATCAGGATGTCCTAAAAACTCCTGAAAAGCCTTCAGCTAATCCAAAATGCTGCAGCAAGAGTACTGACAGGGACTAGAAAGAGAGAGCATATTTCTCCTGTTTTGGCCTCCCTTCATTGGCTTCCTGTTAAATCCAGAATTGAATTCAAAATCCTGCTCCTCACATACAAGGTCTTAAATAATCAGGCCCCATCTTATCTTAATGACCTTGTAGTACCATATCACCCTATTAGAGCACTTCGCTCTCGCTCTGCAGGCCTACTTGTTGTTCCTAGAGTATTTAAAAGTAGAATGGGAGGCAGAGCCTTCAGTTTTCAGGCCCCTCTTCTGTGGAACCAGCTTCCAGTTTGGATTCGGAGACAGACACTATCTCTACTTTTAAGATTAGGCTTAAAACTTTCCTTTTTGCTAAAGCATATAGTTAGGGCTGGACCAGGTGACCCTGAATCCTCCCTTAGTTATGCTGCAATAGACGTAGGCTGCCGGGGATTCCCATGATGCATTGAGTTTTTCCTTTCCAGTCACCTTTCTCACTCACTATGTGTTAATAGACCTCTCTGCATTGAATCATATCTGTTATTAACCTCTGTCTCTCTTCCACAGCATGTCTTTGCTGCAGTACACGAGTGGACAACCCCATGAGTTGGTTAAAAGTTACATCCACATGGAACCTTCAGTGGGTTATAGAAAGGCGAAACAAATTGTCGTGGTCCTGGGTCGTTGACCCAGCGTTTTGTGATTATTTTCCTCTGTTCTAGTTATTCTGTGTCCTCCCCCCCTTGTGTCCGGTTCGGGTCCTAGATTTCCTGTTTTGTTCTGAAAGTCTGTGTCTGTTGTCATTGTGTTCAGCTTGTCTCCTCCGGTCCTCATGTGTATTAGGTTCGCTGTTCTTCCCTCCTGTGTGTGATTACCTGATTACCTTGTGTGTGTATATTTAGTGGGTGTCGGTCTGTGTTCGTTGTCGGCTCGTCTGCGTTCATCTGCATTCATCCATGTATCTCTGCATTCATCGGTGTTCCTGTTCCTTAGTCTGCGTCTCTCTGCTCTACTCTCCGTTTCGTTAAGATTTCAGGTTTGCTCTTTAGTTTCTCCCAGTTTAGGTTTCCGTTTGTAATTACTCACGCTTTGTTGCCTGTTTTTGCGACTGCCACCTTTGTAAATAAACATCACTCATATCATCAGTCGGCTGCCTGCATTTTGGGTCCTCCTTTTCCTCCACACCACACGGCTCACTCCGCCAGCCGTGACACAAATGCTCAAAGAGTTTTTTGGAGATGACTTTAAGATAGCTGAAGCCTACATAAAGGAGGCCCTGGATTGGCAGACAATTAAGCCAGAAGATGGCACTGCACTACAGTCCTTTGCATTGTTTCTTACCGGCTGCTACAATGCAATGACAGATGTTAACTACATGGAAGACTTGGATAATACGTCTAACCTAAGGGCATTAGCTAACAAGCTTCCTTACAAACTTAAAGAATCGTGGCGAAAGTATGCTTGTGACCTGCAAGACAAAACAAAGAAAAGAGTCAAGTTTAAGGATTTTTTTCAACTTTATCAATCAGCAAGTTAGGTACGTGCTACACCCACTTTATGGAAATATAAGGGAAACTACAACAGGTGTGAAGGACTCATTCAGACAAAGAGCAAAGCCACAATATGCAGAGACATTCAAACCAAAGAAAGTGTTTACAACAACAATCACTGACTCTCAAATGGAAAACAAGACAGATCCCAATGGACGGTCCCAATGGATTCAAGCAGCAAACCTTGTGTTTATTGCAAGGGAGAGCAACACAACCTCCAAATCTGCAGAAAGCTCAAGGACAAGCCTCATAAGGACAAGATTGAGTTTTTAAGGAGCATAGGACTGTGTTTTGCCTGTTTGAAACATGGTCACATGAGTAGCAGCTGCAAAGACAAGCTTCATTGTCAAGAATGCTCTCGACTGCATCCTACCCTGCTGCACATCACCAATAGGGACTCACAAGAAGAAACAGCAAGGGAGGCTGCTCAACAGTTCATATCAAGTGCTCTTGTACAAACAACAGCAACTTTCAGCATGACTGGGGCCGGTAAGGAAGATTGTATTCTTCCAATCGTTCCAGTACGTGTCAAGTCCCAGAAAGGAACGAAGACAGTAACAACATATGCATTCTTGGATCAAGGCAGCTCAGCCACCTTTGTGACAGTGTCACTGATAAAACAACTGAACCTGAACGGACGAATTACGAAAATCTCACTCCGAATGATGGGAAATGAATCTGTTGTGAACACCTGCATTGTGACTGGACTGGAAGTCTTAATCTTTTAACTTCATGCACATTGCATCAAGCAAAAATGAATTTATATGCAAGTTTATCTGATTTGAAGAAATTTAACATTTAAACCCATTGTCAAGACTCAGCAGTTCTACGTCTTGTTGCTCTTAAATCTATTGTCACCTGGTTAGCAGGAGTGGGGCGGGTGGAGGTTTGCCCACAGCGGTCATGTCAGTGGGGGGGATCCGGGGGTTTCTCTGTGAATGTCACATTCCCATGGCAGCGTGCTCAGTGCTTGCTCAGATTTGAAGTTTAATTTTTTGATGTAGAAAGAAGTTTTCTTCCCATGCAGCATGTGTTCCACAAATGTGCAGCAGACGTTAATTTTTTTGTCACTTTTTACAGAATCAAACTCAGAGTAATGTGAGTACTTCTACGCTTTAAACGCTGCATGGTCGTACTCTCTCCCACACTTCACATTATCCATTGTATGCCCATCCATCGCACGCATTGTCATGAGACACTTTCACAAACAAAATCATGGTTTAGTAACGTAGCATGCTTATGGGAAAGTATTGAATTAAAATTGAAAGCCTTTATTGTCATTATACACAGTATAACAAGCTTTAAAACAGTTTTTATAATGTGCTTAGCACATCATAAAAAACTGTACAATAATATAACTATACACATAATAGAAATACATAATAGAAATACACAGCACCGGGTGACACAGACAGGAAGCCAGAGAAGGATGATGATGATATAATATGATCATAGCTTTGGGAAAGAAGCTGTCCCTCAGTCTGTTTGTTCTGGCCCGTATGGATCTGAAGCACCTACCAGAGGGCAGTAGGTTAAAATGATGGTAGCTGGGGTGGTTTGTGTCCTTCAGGATGTTTCTGACCCTGCTGAGACAACAGGAGTTTTAGATGGCAGACAAGGAGGGCAGCTGAGGGGTTTTTCTGCTGTGTTTACCACCCTCTGCAGTCTCTTCCTGTCTGCCTCCATGCGGCTGGTGTGCCACACTGTCACTGCATAGGTCAGCAGGCTCCTTCCTGAGCACCCTTAGGAAGTGTAGCTGCTAGTGGGTCTTCTTGACTAGCACCATGATGTTGACTGACTAGGAGAGGTCTGCAGAGATGTGGACACCAAGGAATTTGAGGGACTCCACTCACTCTACACATTCACAGTTTATCTGCAGGGGGGCAGCTCTGCTCCGCTGAAGTCCAGGATGAGCTCCTTGGTCTTGGTGATGTTAAGTGCCAGGTTGTTTAATGCACACCATTCTCCCAGTTTCAGGGCCTCATCTCTGTAGGCCACCTCATTTCCCCCTGTGATCAGCCCCACCACCGTTGTGTCATCAGCAAATTTGACAATGATGTTCTCTGGGTGGCGGGACTGCACTCAGATGTGTAGAGGGAGTAGAGTAGTGGGCTTAGTACACAGCCCTGTGGAGAGCCAATACTGAGAGTGCGAGAGGAAGACAAGTGAGGACCCAGTTTCACCCGCTGGGCTCTGTCGACCAAAAAGTCCTTTATTCAAGAGCAGATGGGTGGCGGGAGCCCCAGGTTGGCTAACTTGGTGATCAAAATCTGTATTATTGTGTTGAAGGCTGAGCCTCCTATCAGGTTGGTTAGCCTGTGGGACTTCGGAGGCACCTGATAGGTACCAACAGGCCAAGCGGAACATGGCTTGGGCAGTGGCTGAAGCAAAAACTCGGGTGTGGGAGGAGTTCGGAGACGCCATGGAAAAAGACTTTCAGACGGCCTCGAAGAGATTCTGGCAAACTGTCAGGTGACTCAGGAAAGTGGTGATCTACCTGCACTGTGTATAGTGTGGGTGGAGCAATGCTGACTTCGACTGAGAAAATTGTTGAGCGGTGGAAGGAATACTTCGAGGACCTCCTCAATCCCACTGGCACGTCTTCCATGGAGAAGGAGTCTAGGGACGTAGGGGATGACCCGCCAATCTGCGGGGGCGAGGTCACTGAGGCAGTTAAACAGCTCCTTAGGGGCAGGGTCACTGGTGTGGGTGAGGTCCGGCCTGAGTTCCTGAAGGCTCTCGATGTTGTAGGGCCGACCTGGTTGACATGCCTGTACAAAGTTAAGTGAAGATCAGGGGCAATACATCTGGATTTGCAGACCGGGGTGGTGGTTCCCATCTTTAAGAAAGGGGACCGGAGGGTTTGTTCCAACTACAGGGGGATCACACTCCTCAACCTCCCTGAGAAAGTCTATGCCAGGGTGCTGGAAAGGAGAGTCCGCCCGTTAGTTGAATCTCAGATACAGGAGGAACAATGCAGTTTTCGTCCTGGTCATGGAACACTGGACCAGCTCTTTATCCTCTGAGGGTGCATGGGAGTTTGCTCAACCAGTCTACATGTGTCTGGTGGACTTGAGAAGACTGAAAAAGCCATTCGACCGTGTCCCTCTGGGTGTCCTGTAGGGGGTGCTCCGGGAGCATGGGGTGTCTGGTCCATTGCTACGGGCCATTCATCCTTATACAACCGTTCCAAGAGCTTGGTCCGCATAGCCAACAATAAGTCAGACTCGTTCCTGGTGGGTGATGGGTTCCACCAGGGCTGCCCTTTGTCACCGATTCTTGTAATAATTTTGTGTTCGAGGCATAGCCAAGGGGTGGAAGGCTTTCACTTGGGTAGTCTCAGGCTGTCATCTCTGCTTTCCGCAGATGATGTGGTTCTGTTGGCATTGGGTAATGACCTCCAGCTCACTTTGGAATGGTTCGAGGCCAAGTGTGAAGCGGTGGGAAAACACCTTAAAATCTGAGGCCATGGTCCTCAGCAGAAAAGGGTGGAGTGCTCACTCAGGGTCGGGGACAAGTTCCTGCTCCAAGTGAAAGAGTTTAAGTATCTTGGGGTCTTGTTCACGAGTGACGGGAGAAAGGGAGCAGGAGATTCCTTATTTTTTTGCCATGAAGGATAAAAAACACAGAGAAGATTTATGGATGTAGTGAAAGACCACATGAAAACGTTTGGTGTGACAGAGATTGGGTGAGATAGAGACACACAATCTGCTGTGGAGTAGCCAAAAGAAGAAGCATGATATCTTCAATAAAACTTTAAGAGGCAGATATGAACTGAACCTAACCCAAAATATCTTGCAATCACCCTGATGGATGCAAAGGGGTAACCTGATTTTAAAGCTTAGCAACGTATAATAGATTTGTTATCTTTAGATTTGTGATTATTGTTGAGCAAGTGAACTTCTTATGAGATGTCTAAATAAATATTAGTGGAAAAACTCTTTTGTTCTCACATGAAATGAGAAAAAGAACTCCTGGCATCACCACTTGGCATCAGGTCAGAGTAGATGTGCTGTATGTGGGATGATTAAGGCAGCTGAGAGAGTTAATTGAGTCTTTCTGTCTGCTGACTTCTTTAAACCCAGTCTAAAAACATGATGCAAATCTTGTGGTAGTTGGCGGAGCTGGGATGAAGAAGATCCTAGTTAATTGTGAAGCTGTCTCATTTGCAGACACCCTGCTGCTAAAGGTCTTACATACTCACCTTCTTTCCTGTCAAACACCCAACTGGTAATTATGGACTGATTACACATACACACAACAAAAACACATGCTGAGTGTTAGAGCAGCACATTCACATTTCTCAGAAATTTTAATTTTTACATAGCTATAGCTTGAAGGGCTTTCCATTTTCTGTATTTGTAATTAATTGCAGATTCTTTAAAACTAAAAATTAAAAACTAACCAATTTAAAGTTTTCTTTCTTTAACTTTAACAGCAAAAAGCTGATTTTATTGTCCTCTTAAACTAAAAGCTGAAGCACATGTTAACACAAGTATGGGCTTTTAACATAGACTGCTCATACCGTTGAAACATAATGCCCATTTTCCTCACCTGGGACTAAGTATTTCTTAGAGGTAATGCAGGAATTAAATTCAATGCTCTGATACTATTAACAGCTGGAAAAAAAACAACTGATGATGAACATTGTAGTGCACAAGCAAAACAATGCACCTATGAGCTTTTTATTTATTTTGAAACTGGGTCTGAGCTGAATGTAAATGTTTCTGTCTCTAAACTACGGTGGCTGGGAAGTGCAAATCACATTTACAACGTCAACAACAAAATAAAATTTCCGAAAACACTTTTACCTTAATATGCAAAACAAAAAGAAGATGCGCGTTCTCTGTCATATGGGCTTGGGATGATTTTTTGGGAGAGTGTTTTCCTGCTTGGAATTGCATACACAGGATTCAGTGCATGAATAAACTTTCTGAATGCTTTATCATCCATGACTGAAAATGGTTGGAAATTGAGTGCGATCATTTTTGCCAGGTCTTTATCAATTGAGTTCTGTCTTGCCGGGGTTGGGATTGGTTTAGGTAGTTGTAGTGGTATACTGCAAGATGCTGTATGCAGCAGTAGCAACAGTTGCAGTAGACAGGCTGGCACCTTCATTAATATCACACTCAACTAACTGCGTTTTATCTTCCCTTTGCACTGATGAGTGGACAGTTCTCAGGCACCTGTGCAGGTTGTTTGTGGAGCCGGCTCTATATGGCAGTCTTCTCTTGCAGACTCTACACTCTGCCTTTGTATTGTCAGTAAAATTGAAATGGTTCCAGATTTTGCTTCTTTTCTTCTTGTCACTCATTTTCTTTACTATACCTTTCTAATGTGATGATATTGTCTCTTGTTGTTGCCCCTGGCTCTCTTTCTCTCCCTTTCCCTCCTGCTCCGTTCCTGTGCTACTGCAAGTGTAACTACCAAAAAAAAAATAAGGAACCGGCTCACGTCATTCACTTCAATGATCCAGCTCTAACGGTGTGTTCACACCGAACGCGATAGAGGCGGGCAGAGCGTCAGGCTTACATGTAAAGTCAATGGAAAGGCGCGATGACCCGCGATTGCGGCTCCCGCGAAAATTCGGAAGCAGATTTGCGTCGCCAAAACGCCTGAAACGCGCGTGAGTGTAGCGCGTTTCAGGCGTTTGACTCGCGAAAAA
>NW_024583533.1:66757-67966 GCF_018398535.1 Haplochromis burtoni
TGGCATAATTCAGAGTTGTAGCAGAAGTCAGAGGTGTACAGGGTGAAGAAAAGAGGGGACAGCACAGTTCCCATTGCTGATTTTATCATATATCGCTGAATTTGTGGGTTTTCAGATGCTAGCTTAGGTATACTAGAACAGAATAAATAAAGTTTTGATTTGTTTCAGTGAATTTTGATGAAGTGATTCATTTTTTTGGTCTATAGTGGATGAATTGTGCATACTGCAGATATTGTGTCGGGCCTAAATCCTGAGGCATTGAAGACAAATATCTCTGTTCAAATAGCAAGCTTAACTAGGCAAGGAATAAATGCTGGTGTGATTTATTTTTCCATTTGTGTATTATTCAATGGTGTGTAATGTGAGAATTTATTAGCGGTTTTAATTGTTTTTCTTTCAGTTTGAGGCCACATACGCAGTTAACAGGGTCTACTTTCTACTTTCTACTTTCTCTCTCTGATTCTAAACAGCATGTTTGATGAAAATACTTTTAGAAAAGCTTGTTTTGGGTGATTTTAAGTGTGTGAACGTTGTGGCTGCTGGGTTGGAGTGATTTGGAGTGATTTTGTGTGATTGATTAAATAATTAATAAGTAATAATAACTAAAGTAAAGATCGTGTAATCGGGTAAAGATCGTGGGTTCATAGCAGCGTGGGTGAAAAAAGTGGAAGTCTGACAGAAAAGGGTGTGACGCACGTGTGTGTGTGTGTGTGTGTGTGTGTGTGTGTGTGTGTGTGTGTGTGTGTGTGTGTGTGTGTGTGTGCGTGTGTGTGTGTGTGTGGCAGGAAGTGAACAACTTTGCATGCCCATAAAAGGAAACTGGCTGATGTGTGGAGTGTGCAAACAGAGAGAGAGACGTGTTAAAAATCTAGGTAGAGGAAGAGAATGAATGTCTTAAGAAATAGTAATGAAAATTATAACTGTTTTAGTGTGTCAATACAGGTGCCCATGGACTTACTCAACCTCAAAACATGAGTACAGCAGCAAAATGATAGATTAACAGAATTGGGACGACAAACAGGCTTAAAAATTTTACAGCTTGACCTCTCATTCTGTCCTTATCCTGAGAAGAAGCTTAAAGGACAGTTAATCTCCTGATGAAGACAGAAGACAGACAGAACACCGTGTACTTGAAGAGTTAAGGCAAGGCAAGGCAAATTTATTTGTATAGCACAATTCAACAACAAAGTGATTTAAAGGGCTTTACAG
>NW_024583534.1:0-28208 GCF_018398535.1 Haplochromis burtoni
CATTCATGCTCCCAAAGTGCTGTCTAATACACACAAAGTTTGCAGACTATCAAGGATCAAAACCTCTACCAATCTACAACTAATTACAAAACTCTAAGCATATATAAGTAAATATTTCTAAGCATAAATAACAATCAACAATACAAATCTAACAACATGAGACGCAGACCTTCGCAATAAAACAGGAACAAGAAACCATCACACAAAGACGCAGACTCGACACTGAGAGACAGACAGAAAATGACACATGGAACTAAACTAAACCTGCAAAAACATGACAACTCAAAATACTGGGTCAAACTGACCCAGAACCGTGACAATAACAGACTACAAGAAACAGAAGAAAAGCACATGATCTGTCACCCCAGATGATACACAGAAGTCTATATCTAGATAGACGATTCTGAATTTAGTAAGTGGAAGAGAATGGATGGATGACTCTGCAGGAAACAAGATTGCAAGGGACTTAATCTAGGCAGCTACTTGAACATACTAGCTAGGAAACTCCAAACAGACAGGAAACACAGCTAGAGGAAGATCACAACAAGTGACAGGAGGAAACTAAGGGCTTAAATACACATTAGGTAATGAGGGAGATGGAACACACCAGGAAACACAAGTGAACTAAACTGACTAACGAGACAGGGGGTGCAAAACCAAACGCAACACAAACGGGACAAAGGATCATGAAAATAAGACAAGAAACAAATAGAGACAGAGATCATAAGATAAACAGACACATGGTTCCATGCATGAGTGGGGCCCAGAAAGGAATTGGCAGGAACACCAGAGGGGTAAAACACCAGTTCCTGGTAAATAGCAGTCAAATGCAAGAGGCTGCAAGACGAGACTGACTAACCTGTGCATTGCCTGGATTTACTACAAGAAAGCCTGTGACTCAGTGCCTCATACATGGATCCTGGAATGCTTATAACTGCACAGAATCAACAGGATCCTAATAGCCTTTGTCAGGAATTAAATGGGGATGTGGCAAACAACACTGGAGGCCAACTTCAAGCCAATAGCACAAGTTGCCATCAAGTGCAGGATTTACCAAGGAGACACTCTGTCCCCACTGCTGCTCTGCATAGGCCTGAATCCCCTTAGTGAGATCCTCTGCAAGACTAGCCACAGATACCAACAACAGAATGGAGCAATCGTTAACCACCTCCTCTGCATGGATGACGTCAAGCTGTATGCCAGGAGTGGACGGGACATCGACTCACTCATCCACACCACTAGGATCTACAGCAATGACATATCATTTGGAAAAGAGAGGTCAGGTAGTCAGAACTGAGGGCATTGCAACACTTCAGACGTTGAGGAGAGCTACAAGTACCTGGTAATCCCACAGGCAAACAGGAACCATGAAGTGGCTGCTAGGAAATCTGCAACCACCAAATATCTGCAGAGAGTAAGGCAAGTCCTGAGGAGTTAGCTGAATGGGAAGAACAAGATCTGGACAATCAACACCTGCGCCCTGCCTGTCATCAGATACCCTGCTGTGATAATCAGTTGGCCAAAGGACAAGATAGAAACCACTGACATTGAGACAAGAAGGCTGGAGGGTTTCACCTTAAATCCAGCACCCTGAGACCTGTATGCTAAGTGGAAGGAAGGAGGGTGAGGACAAGCGAGTCACAAACCTGAGGAAGAAGAGGAACAAGGAGATGAACCATCATGGATAGACAGGCCCCTGCATGGTATGCACCACTGTCAGATAGAAGAAGTGTCCAACGTCAAGAAATCCCACCAGTGGCTGGACAAAGATTGACTGAAAGACAGCACAAAGGCAGTAAGATCCACAGAGGGTCTACCACACCAGGTGCAGGCTGTGCAAAGATTCCCCTGAGACGATCCAACACATAACAGCAGGAATGCCATAACTGAGTGGCTGGCACAGTATACAAGAACATCGGTGCTGAGCATGGTCTGGAATTTGCTATGGTCAAAATTGGACAACAGTGGTCCACGTGGTAATTGGAGCACTCGAGTCAGTGATCCCAAAACTGGGGGAGTAGCTCCAGCAGATCCCTGGAACAACATCTGAGATCTCTGTCCAGAAGAGCAAAGATACTGCATGGGACCCTCGAGCCACTGGTAGAGGACCCGAGCTTGAAGGATAAAGACTCACTACAGGGCAAATGGGGAATTCATTTTTTTTTTTGTATAACAGAAAGAGACAAGAAACAAAACCTAAACATAAAACTTTTTCTGAATCCAAAATATCCATCAACTCTCAAAACCCAAACCATGACCATGACACTCTTGGACAAAACTTCTCCCTTCCTCTCACTTTGTCTTCAGCCAACGGTAGCACAGCTCCCACTGATACCCTGCTATTATAGAGGAGTACTTAATGTGACAATAATATAGCTTTGTCTGGACATGAATAACTTGAACTTATTATATAACATTATACAATAGTTTATTTCTAACAAATTTGATAGCTCATTTTCTTTTGCTTGACATTACTTTATTTAATTATAGAACACATTTTGGGGTCAACTTGTAAGAAAGGCAGATGTGAAATATATATATGTATTTTACATCACCGTTTAGTACTTAAGGTTTGATATCTTAGTGTTATAAGAAGCACAAAGTTACCTTTCAAATACATTTTTCTTTAGTTTACTTTATAAAATTATTAGTGCTGTCAGTGTTAATCTTGTTAAAATGACGTTAAAGCTGTAACTGCATTAACATGGCAAATCTCCGTTAGTGAGTTAACGCGGATCGCCCCATGGGGCTGCACGGCACTAATGCGTTAACGAGCTAACCGTGCTAACGCGTTGACCCCGTGCAGCCACACACACACACACACACACACACACACACACACACACACACACACGACACACTGGACCCACTACAGTTCGCTTACCGTCCAAATCGTTCCACAGACGATGCCATCTCTCATCTCCTCCACACATCACTCACTCACTTGGACACTAGAAGGGGGAATTATGTTAAAATGCTCTTCATAGACTACAGCTCTGCATTTAATACCATAATTCCCTCCACACTCACCACCAAGCTGGAGCATCTGGGACTCAGCTCATCTATGTGTCAGTGGATCTCCAACTTCCTAACTGGCAGACCACAGGCAGTAAGGATGGGCGGACATGTCTCAGCCTCCACCACTCTCAGCACTGGAGCCCCCCAGGGGTGTGTTCTGAGCCCCCTGCTGTACTCTTTGTACACATATGACTGTGTGGCCACTACCAGCTCCACCACCATCATCAAGTTTGCTGACGACACCGTCGTGGTGGGCCTGATCTCTGATAACAACGAGACGGCCTACCTGAAGGAGATTAGGAATCTGGAGAACTGGTGCCAGAGGAACAACCTCCTTCTAAACGTCAGTAAGACAAAGGAGCTGATAGTGGACTTCAGCACTAAGCAGGAGAGGAACTACCAGACCCCCGTCATCAACGAGTGCCCAGTGGAGAGAGTGGACAGCTTCAAATACCTCGGAGTTCACATCACGCAGGACCTGTCATGGTCCTGTCACATCAACACCGTGGTGAAAAAGGCCCGACAGCGTCTCTACCACCTCAGACGCTTGAGAGACTTCCAACTGCCCTCCAAGGTGCTCAGGAACTTTTACTCGTGCACCATAGAGAGCATCCTGGCGGGAAACATCTTAACCTGGTTCGGGAACAGCACCATGCAGGACAGACGAGCTCTACAGAGGGTTGTGCGGTCAGCTGAGCGCACCATCCGCTCCGAGCTCCCTGACCTGCACTCAATCTACAGCAGGCGGTGCTGGACCAAGGCCAGGAAGATCGTGAAGGACCTCAGCCATCCCAACAACAGACTGTTCTCTCTGTTGAGGTCAGGAAAGCGATTCCGCTCCCTGAAGACCAACACAGAGAGACTGAGGAGGAGCTTCTTCCCGCAGGCGATACGGTCTCTCAATCACACCACCACACAGTACTGACCCACACATACAGTTCTTACACACACTGGACATTCTGGACATTGTTTTCACTTCATTACTTAAATCACGCTGCTGTTATTGTGTATATATTTATTTATATTTCTTCATACATTCTTATATAGTTCTATATTGTGTATTTTGTTGTACAGTTATTTTATTTTCAACTTTAATTTATATATTTTATCTTATTCTCCCAGTTAAATTTACCCTTCATTCTAATTTGTGTTGTACAGTTATTTCATTTTTAACCTTAATTTATATTTTATTCCTTCCTAGTTAAATTTACCCTTTTTAATTTTTCATATTTATTTCCTATCTTATTCATAGCCTTTTCCTTTTTTGTTTTCTTTAGGTCACGAGCAGTTGTCCAAGCATTTCACTACATATCGTACTGTGTATGACTGTGTACGTGACAAATAAAATTTGAATTTGAATTTGAATTTGTTTATTTACCAGTGGGGCAAAAAAGTATTTAGTCTAGCCACCGATTGTGCAAGTTCCCCCACTTAAAATGATGACAGAGGTCAGTAATTTGCACCAGAGGTACACTTCAACTGTGAGAGACAGAATGTGAAAAAAAAATCCATGAATCTCACATGGTAGGATTTGTAAAGAATTTATTCGTAAATCAGGGTGGAAAATAAGTATTTGGTCACCTCAAACAAGGAAAATCTCTGGCTCTCACAGACCTGTAACGTCTTCTGTAAGAAGCTTTTCTGTCCCCCACTCGTTACCTGTATGAATGGCACCTGTTTGAACTCATCATCTGTATAAAAGACACCTGTCCACAGCCTCAAACAGTCAGACTCCAAACTCCCCATGGCCAAGACCAAAGAGCTTTCGAAGGACACCAGGAAAAGTATTGTAGACCTGCACCAGACTGGGAAGAGTGAATCTACAATGCAGCAGCTGGTGTGAAAAATCACTGGGAGCTATCGATGAGCTAAGACTGTCCCCGTTGGGGCTCCACAGACTATCCCGTGAAAAGATCTAGAAGACAAAATCGACCAACGGGACCTGTGATGACGCAGAACGACTCATCAGAAAATGGAAGACATACAAGACCACTGATAATCTCCCTCGATCTGGGGCTCCACGCAAGATCTCATCCCGTGGGGTCAAAATGATCATGAGAACGGTGAGCAAAGATCCCAGAACCACACGGGGGGGAATGACCTCGGAGTGGACCAGGACAATACACGGATATCCTGCAAGACAGATTCGTGCTGAAGTGCAGAGGCCCGTCTGAAGTAGTAGTAGTCAATTTGTAGTGGGTGGCACTCCATCAGTAACACACTACAACGGCAGGGAATCAAATCCCGCAGTGCCAGACATGTTCCGCTGCTGAAGCCAGTGCATGTCCAGGCCCGTCTGAAGTTTGCCAGAGAGCACATGGATGATACAGCAGAGGATTGGGAGAATGTCATGTGGTCAGATGAAACCAAAGTAGAACTTTTGGTATAAACTCAACTCGTCGTGTTTGGAGGAGAGAAGAATACTGAGTTGCATCCCAAGAACACCATACCTACTGTGAAGCATGGGGGTGGAAACATCATGCTATGGGGCTGTTTTTCTGCCAAGGGGACAGGACGACTGATCCGTGTTAAGGACAGAATGAATGGGGCCATGTATCGTGAGATTTTGAGCCAAAACCTCCTTCCATCAGTGAGAACTTTGAAGATGAAACGAGGCTGGGTCTTCCAACATGACAATGATCCAAAACACACCGCCCGGGCAACAAAGGAGTGGCTCCGTAAGAAGCATTTGAAAGTCCTGGAGTGGCCTAGCCAGTCTCCAGACCTCAACCCCATAGAAAATCTGTGGCGGGAGTTGAAAGTCCGTGTTGCTCGGCGACAGCCCCAAAACATCACTGCTCTCGAGAAGATCTGCATGGAGGAATGGGCCAAAATACCAGCTACTGTGTGTGCAAACCTGGTAAAGACCTATAGTAAACGTTTGACCTCTGTTATTGCCAACAAAGGTTATGTTACAAAGTATTGAGTTGTATTTTTGTTATTGACCAAATACTTATTTTCCACCCTGATTTACGAATAAATTCTTTACAAATCCTACCATGTGGATTCATGGATTTTTTTTTTCACATTCTGTCTCTCACAGTTGAAGTGTACCTCTGGTGCAAATTACTGACCTCTGTCATCATTTTAGGTGGGGGAACTTGCACAATCGGTGGCTGACTAAATACTTTTTTGCCCCACTGTATATATATATACATACATATATATATATATATATATATAAGTACACAAATATTATTATTGTTATGATTTAGAAGGTAAATAGCAGCAAGGTGCTTAATTCTGCACTTACTGCTTCTGCAATTGGCTTATTTTCTTATATATATATATATATATGTGTTATGTTTTGTTGTTCATCTGAGATATAAGTATATTTTTGAAAACAGCAGTAACATTTGCATGTTGCTAATTTTTCATGAGTATTGATATAGACAATAAACTGGGGTTTTGAAGTGCAGAGCTGAATTTTTGATAAACAGAGGCACAAAGCAAAATTAAAAACAGAGAGGTGGAGAGACTGAAAGAGGTGGGGAAAGAGAGAGAGAGAGAGAGAGAGAGAGAGAGAGAGGGAGGGAGGAAGAGGGACAATTAGAGCAAGCTAAGCCTTCCTCTCAGTGTAGGGAGGAAGCGAGGGGAAAGGGACACAGTAAATCTCATCTGAAGAGCTGGGACAAGAATAGCTTGATGAGCTCAAGCAGCCTCACATGCAAACAAGAGATATGATGGATGATGGATGGTAGCGAGCAATTCATCGCCTTTACAGAGCAGTTGGAAGCATTTTAAAAAATGGGGGATATGTAGGGGAGGATCTAAGTAGTGAAGTAGTTTTTATGTTTAGCAACATGAAGGAGTTTTCACTTGTAACCTCAGATGAGAAAGCGATGACTGATAACATTTACAATGAATAGCAAGCTCATAGGTAAGTGTGAACTGATTTGCATTCAATTTTTCAGTGTCATGAGCCGAGTTTTGCATCCGTACATTGGAACATTAGTACACTGTAGCTTCACAGTGAAGCCGAAATGTCACTTGGGATACAATCAGATTTTCTCACACTTTTTGTTTCTTCTCTGCAGCTCGCAAACAGGAAATCATAAAGATCACAGAGCAGCTTATTGAAGCTCTCAACAATGGAGACTTTGAGGCCTACGCGTAAGTCCAATGCACATCCTTCTGGTTCCATAAAAGATTTTTTAAACAGCTGCTGCAAGAGTACAATTTTAGCTCTTTAAGTGGACATTAAAGCTCTCCATCAACCACAGAGAACCATTAATCTGATTGACATAAAAACATGTTGTATTAAAAGATTAAAGAGTAATTGTAGTCATTGTTTTATCCTCTCTTCCCCTCTCTACCTGCCGTATAATTAAGAGTAATGCTTCTGACGTAGAGTGGGGAGGGGTGGTTAAAGTGTACCTAGAGTGATGGAAACCCATTTCCACAAAGAAAGGTGACACAGATTAAAATGTATGCATGAGTTTAAAAAAGCAATTATATTATAAGCAAAAACAATACAACAGTTACTCACAGAGCTCAAAAATAAGTCTGAGTTACTTTGAGTAAGATTTGTAATTCTAAATTGGAAGTGGAACTACAAAGACATAGTAATTGTATGTCATACTGAGTCACATTCAAAAGATAGTAATATAAAATTTCAAAAATTTACAACCATGATCAGTTCAAGAAACTTTTGCTTGTTAGGTGACTGTTTAAACCACTAAACTGTGGAGTATGAACTACTAATTTCACAATCTTTAGTAATTAGTTCAAAATTGAAAGTGAGATTGTTTTTTTTTTTTTAATTTAAAATTTTAACTGAATTAAATATTTGACTTGCTCAATCACAGTTATAAGATTCAGCTGAAGTCATGATACACAATGAGAAAAATTAAATACTAAATTAAATTTACACAACATCCATCCATCTTCTTCTGCTTTATCCGGAGCCGGGTCGCTGGGGCAGCAACCTAAGCAGAGAAGCCCAGACCTCCCTCTCCCCAGCCACCTCCTCTAGCTTATCCGGGGGAACACCAAGGTTTTCCCAGGCCAGCAGAGAGATATAATCTCTCCAGCGTGTCCTGGGGGTGCCCCGGGGCCTCCTCCCAGTGGGACATGTCTGGAACACCTCACCCAGGAGGATGATCTGATATCCTCGTGTTGGCGTTGTTCCCTCATCATCATAAATAATGTTGTTCCAGGTTCAACATTGCAAGTGACCAATCATCTTCTCCTGACGTCACCCACGACCTCGAAAAAAACGCCTTCAAAAACCGGGAAACCGCGTGTGTAAGGACAATATGTATAATGCTTACTGTTTATTAAAGAAAAGTATCCTGAAATTCAAAGAATTCAAGTTCCTGGATCGGCGGACAGAAGTGGTTTCTCTTCTCGCAAGTGAAGTAGATTTTTTTATGGCTGTATTTTTCAAAGGCACAAAAGGGGGACGTCACAACAATGTGATTGGTCACTTGCAATGTTGAACCTGGAACAACATTTATTATGATGATGTGAGAACAACACGGACACGAGGATATCAGATCATCCCACCCAGGAGGCACCCAGGAGGCATCCTTGTCAGATGCCCGAACCACCTCAGCTGGCTCCTTTTGATGTGGAGGAGCAGCGGCTCTACTCTGAGCCCCTCCCGGATGGCTGAACTTCTCACCCTATCTCTAAGGGAGAGGCCAGCCACCCTTCGGAGGAAGCTCATTTCTGCCGCTTGTATCCGCAATCTCGTTCTTTCGGTCACTACCCACAGCTCGTGGCCATAGGTGAGGGTAGGGACGTAGATCGACCGGTAAATTGAGAGCTTCGCTTTTACACTCAGCTCCCTCTTCACCACGACGGACCGGTGCAGTGTCCGCATTACTGCAGCTGCAGCCCCAATCCGTCTGTCGATCTCCGGCTCCCTTCTCCCATCACTTGCGAACAAGACCCCGAGATACTTGAACTCCTCCACTTGGGGCAGGAACTCATCCCCGACCCGGAGTGGGCACTCCACCCTTTTCCGGTTGAGAACCATGGCCTCAGGGACACAGTCGACACAGTCGAATGCCTTCTCCAAGTCCACAAAACACATGTAGACTGGTTGGGCAAACTCCCATGCACCCTCAAGTATCCTTGAGAGGATAAAGAGCTGGTCCAGTGTTCCGCGACCAGGACGAAAACCGCATTGTTCCTCCTGTATCCGAGGTTCACTAGCGGACAAATTCTCCTTACAGCACCCTGGCATAGACTTCTATTTCAGTCAGTTTACACAATATATTGTCTACAAATAAATCTTTTTCTTAGGATTGCATAGACAATCCTAAGAAAAAGATTTACTTGGAATCTACAATACGTACTTTGGTATTTAGAAGGTTATAGAAGAACTAAACTCAGAATCACAGCTTTATTTGCTTGTAAACAGGTGATGAAAAAAAGCAAAAATGGTAACAAGGCAGGGCTAGAACTGACTGACACATAAAATGACAGACAAGAGGGAAATGCCAGAAAACATCTTGATGATCTCCAAGACTTTTGGTTAATTCCTCCATGGACTGATAAGACAAAAGTATAACTTTTTGAAAGGTGTATGTCTCATTACATCTAGCATTTCAGAAAAGGAACATCATATCAACAGTAAAATATAGTGGTAAAAGTGTGATGTCTGGGGCTGTTTTTCTGCCTCGGGACCTGTAAGACTTGCTATGGTAAATGGAACTGTGAATTCTGCTGTCTACCAAAATATCCTTATCAGAATGTCCATTCATCTGTTCATGACCTCGAGCCGAAGCACACCTAGGTTCTGGAGCAGGACAATGATCCAAAATGCACCAGCAAATCCACCTCTAAATGGTTTCGGAAAAACAAAATGAACTCTTTGGAGTGGCCCAGTCAAAGTTCTGACCTGAATCTGATTGAGATGCTGGGGAATGACCTTTAAAAGGTGGTTCATGTTCAAAAAGCCTCCAATGTGGCTGAATGACAACAATTCCACCAAGATATGTGGGCCAAAATTGCTCCACAGTGCTGTAAAGGACTCATTGGCAGTAATAGCAAATGCTTGATTGCAGTTGTTGCTGCTGAGGGTGGCCCACCCAGTTAATAGGTTTAGCGGGAAATCACTTTTTCACACAGGGCCATGTAGGTTTGGGGGTTTTTTGCCTTCATAATAAACAACGTCATTTAGAAACTGCATTTTGTGGTTACTTGTGTTATCTTTGTCTAAATAATTAAATTAGTTTGATGATCTGAAACATTTAAGTGTGACAAACATACAAAAATAGGAAATAAGGAAGGGGCAAACACTTTTTTACACCATTTTATATACTAAGGAGGAGACACAGTTGAACAGAATCCACCTGACAGAGCAGCTGCAAAACTGAGCGTCACACACACATTGGGAAAGGGAACTAAGATAAAAAAAAAACGTACTCGCTGCAGTGAAAAAAAAAAGATTCTCCAGCGTCCATATGATAGTGCCAAGAAATTAAACTGTAAGTGATGTATATTGTTATTAGTGAAATATAATGTAGGATAAAATGAAATGAGATAAGAAATACTGGAAAGGGTTTAAATTAAGAGGTTAAAGGTTTTCCATTTAGTATTTTGTGACAATGATTGTTGTTTTTATCGCTATATTTATTATTATTATTATTATTATTATTATTATTATTATTGTTATTCGAAGTGTGACTCTAACATTTGATCCCATTTCATGAGGGAGGAGCATGATAGAGCAAAATTATAAGCTCTATAATATCTTTACTAATTGTGTATACATTGTTTAATATTGTTACAGTTTGGAAGGTGCATCATAAATGCATAAATGAAAAGAAACTACTGTATTAACAAACCTGGGTGCAGTTGTGAGATGGTCTGTAATGGTTGTTACTTAGTAAGCAATAATTTTGACATGCTAAGTCAGAACTATGAAACAGTAACTGTAACTGCTTAAACAGACGTGGGCAGAATTTTAGGTTTCCTTGTCAGTGTTATAAATTTTTTTTAAATGTTTTAACTATGAGATATATAGCATTGCTAAAATATTGTTACAGAACTGTTTAAATTATTCCGTGCGTCATTTGTGTAAAAATATATCTTGACTAACAGGAAGATCTGCGACCCTGGTCTGACCTCATTTGAACCTGAGGGGCTGGGAAATCTGGTGGAGGGAATGGACTTCCACAGATTTTACTTTGACAATCGTAAGACTAGTTCAATCTACTACTGATGTTTTGAAAATGTAAAATATATGATACATCTATATTTAATATTCATCGCTAAGTGGACTATTTGTCTCCCATCAGTCCTCTCAAAGAACAGCAAACCTATCCACACCACCATCCTTAACCCCCATGTGCATATAATTGGGGACGATGCTGCCTGCATCGCCTACATCCGCCTGACGCAGTTCGTGGATGGCCAGGGCCGTCCTCGCTCAAGCCAATCAGAAGAGACCAGGGTATGGCACCGCAGGGACAGCCGGTGGCAAAATGTCCACTTCCACTGCTCAGGAGCTCCTTCTGCCCCGCTGCAGGGGTGAGGTAGGACAACAATAGCATTCACGCAGACGATGAACATTTATAAAAATGTGTTTTCACTCAATCATTCGGGGTTATTAAATATAGCTTCATGGGAACAAATGTATATCTGCAGCACAAAAAATAAATATGCAAAATCTGAATGGGTGTAAATACTTTTTTCCAGGCATTTTGAGGAGGCAGAGCAGAAAAGTAACGAGCAGATAATCACAGAGAAAGAAGCAGCACTGAGAGAGAGGTGCAGGTGGATGTGTGGTGGGGTTGAAGGAATCTGATTTGGGGATTGTGGTCATGCTCCTGCACTCTGCACACCCACTTCTTTCTCTCTCTCCCTGTACAACTTCGACAACAGCAGACAGTAATAGCAGTGCTCCCATCTTCTGACAGCAGAGGACACATCAGCTACAACATTAAACTCTTGTAACTCTTCAGCCTGCCTACAGCAAACAAAAAAGCTATTGTTCCTTCCTATTGTTACTTCTAGTATAATTATGGCCACCGTCTGTCTCTGTGTTCTTTCAACTGTACAGTCTATTTATTATCCATTTTAATCCTTTCTTCTTTTTTATGACAATGCATGATTCCTTCCTGTGTTGTCATTAGCAGTGGCTGTTCTGCACGACTAAGGCTGCCTGTGTGAAATGAACAATCAGTATCACGTGTCTCACACAAAGAGTCTGGTGGGTGTATTTTATTATGAATTTCATTGTGTTGTGCAACAGCACAGCACAACACAATTAATTAATTAATTAATTTAATTCATTTGTTGGGTGTTTAACTCCCCACTACCCCATTCCTCATCCCTCACGACCCCCAACCACTCTGTGAGACAGTGAAAACCATGCAGCATGCTAAGATGTTACTGTTGTTCTTAACTCATATTTATGTACTGAACATTGCAAGTTAACTACTGAAACTATGGTTGAAATGTTGAAATATCCCAATGTTTATGTAAATTTCCAGTTTTATCGTGGTGACTTAACTACAGTTACGCTGTTGATGGTATTTAATTGCATGATATTCCACATTAATGCATTTGGTAAATGGGGTGTTGTCGTGCATTTTCTGTTGGTTTTTTTTTGTTTGTTTGTTTGTTTTATTTGTTTTTTTGCACTGCTGGTGAGCTATAATCTGCGGCCTCTACTTTCTGGATTTCTAAGTGCATAAACTGTTTTTGTTGACATGACAGTGTAGTATATGAGGATTCTGGTGACCATGACAGAATATGCCCTTCCTCAGTAATATTTGGGCCCAGGTTCTTTACTGTTTCAAAGGCAACAACCAAAACCTTAAATGATCATTTTTGATTTAACTTATTGGAACCTGACTAATGTAAAAGGTGACAACTTAAACTCAACACAAGGGTGTGTGGTTATTACTTTTGATTGCAATAATTAAATTAGACTTTGGATTTAAAAGAAAGCCAAGGTCAAAGTTCCCAAAGTGAAATCAAAGTTTGTTTTAATTATGTGGTCATTTAAAACCATATTTTAATTGTCAGTTTTTGCTTTGGGTGGCTGTGGCCCAGGAATTAGTGCAGGTCATCTACTAACCGGAAGGTTAATAGACAACCTATTAGAACACAACCTGATCCAGTTCAATGCCTGGCTCCTCTACTTCCACGTGGCAAGATACTAAATCTTAAATTGCATCCATCTGAATTTTTGGTTAAATGTGTTTAGGCATAGAAAAAGACATGGATGTGTATATGAATGAGAGTTGTGGTAAGAAAGTGCTGAAATAGAATAGAAAAGTGCTATAAAAGTAGCAGTCTGTTTTAACATTTTTCTGTCCCTGTACAAAAAACATGTATCTCTAAAACCTTTCTCATCTTATAAAATGCATTTCTTTGATTATTGGGTTAGTCAGTGAGTATAGGAGGATTGTATCAAGGTACAGGGGAATTCTTAAAGGATTGCATTTTGTCACATTTTCACAAAAGTGTACAGATACAACCCAACAAAGCTAATATTTACTTGTCCTTCCGCATGATTAGCATTTAAATATGGTAACATTATGCTCTTGTGTCATAATTTGTGACTTAGCTGAAAGCTATTTAAGAGAAAAAGGAAAGCTGAAAAAGAATTTTCTGCTGCTCCTTACACATCGTGTGTGGGACCTTTCACTTGGGAGGCAAATGTGTAAACCACTAAAGTTATGGAGCCTTAAACAGCTGCCTGCCAAGCAGATTGGAGCAGGATACACAGACAGCTATTGATGAAAACAAAAGAACATTTACCCCATAAAGTGACAGATATTTAAAAAAAAAAAAAAAAAAAAAGACTAAAAGAGAGTAAAAGTGAAATTGAAAATTATATAATAAATCTTCCAGAGTTGCATTTGTACGTTTTGGAATAAGAACATAGAGTCACTCTCTCATTTTTTATGTATAAACTTTAGTTTTTCTCTAGTCTGGAGACATGAACAGGAACGACTTACTGTATTTCAGAATTCATAAAAAGGTCCTCCTTTTCCATAAAGCCCTAATTTTCACTTTGTCCTTACTCTTGTAGAGCTGTGGCTGACCTAAAACAAGAAGGTTTTAACATGTGGAAATATGGAAAAGTCACTTGACATATTTGTAAAAGACAACGGTGTCTTGCGCACACACATACATTATTACTTCTATTTCAAGCACTAAGCAGAGTTTCTTTTATATATATTTACAAATATTTGTGTGTAATGTCTAAATCACAAAAATTTACACAGTTTTTCCAGGACATTGATTCAACACACAGGCAGGAATGAAATTTGAAATGGACTGGTTTGGAAATAGTGGTTTTTTTGCACTACTTAAGCACTCGAAGCGCTTTACACAGCTTGCCTCATTTACCCAAGGACTTTTTTTGATGCCAAAGTGCCTTTTTATTGAACATTTATACTCCAATGAACGCATTGGAGGGCAGCTTAGGATACCTGCCTTAGGATACTTTGGCATGGACCTTCTCATTAGTAGATGACCTGGTCTACTTCCTGAGCAACAGCCACCCCTCAATGTTTGTGAGTAAAACCAAAATATTAGGTAGAATGTCAAATCCTTTATTTTTACAATATCTCCCAGAAATATCTGGGAAAATACAACAAATATCTAGTGTTGTTTGCTGTATTTTCCCTTAACGATCTAACTTTCTGTCCTTGAGGGGGCATCAACTTCTTGAAGCTTGACATTTAGACTGACTACAGGATTAAAGTACATACATGATTATTGAATGTGAGAAGAAAAATGCTGAAGATTTAAAACAGGCTTATACAGACTTTCAGATAAAGCATTGAGCTGGTCTATTTTAGGACATATTCACAATATTGTCAAATTACTTTAGCTCACTCAACAAATAGTATAGAACATTCCTAGTTTGATCCTTCAAATATCACATACACAGTAAAGGTTAAACGACTGGTTGAATCATCGCAGGACGATGACTGGAAAGATCAAATCATGGAAGTGGTTTTCAAAGAAAACTATAAAAATTTGCTGGTTCCAGCTTGTCACCTAATGGAGAAAGGAAACCAATTATCATGAAATATTAAAATATCCATATATGATTTTATAAAGTAAACTAAAGAAAAATGTATTAGAAAGATAACTTTGTGCTTCTCACAACACTAAGAAATCAAACCTTAGGTACTAAGTGGTGTTGTAAAATACACCATCTACTTGGGTAAATGTATGGGCATACCAGCAATTCACAATGTAATGCTTCTCACCATCCATGCTATTCATGATGTAAAATAAAGAAATATTGCTTTCAAATACTTGTTGCATTGAATCATAAAAGTTAGAAGAAGATTTAAAAACAAAAACACATTAAGCACCTAAATTTGGAGAGACGCATGGTGAGCTTGCCAAGCCAAGGCTGCGATTTAGTGTTTCACATTTTGCACGAGTAGTGTCTTGTATCAAAAGGTCAAAACCTTTTGAGTGATTTCAACACATTATTAACAGTCATTCAAAACAGTATTTTATTAATTACTAATTATTTACATTATAAAATGAAATGGGGAATTATGCATCATCAGACAGTTTTCAGGTTGTTTTTGTTTTTTTGTTTTTTAAACCATTAGTATCAGTGAAACTCCAGAGCTATGGCTTTAGGATAAAGCCATGAATTTCCCTTCCTGGTCAAACCAAATGTCAATGCTATCAGTACTTTAATTGGATTGGTTACTTAGAATTAGTGTCCCTCTTTGAAAGCTGTACCTTCTTACTTAATAGCTAGGTTTGGGCCTGGGTGTTAATCTTAGGCTTCAGCTATAAAGAAAAATTTAAATGTATTGATAGATCCTTATCATTTCTTCTTCTGTGTTCATGTGAGCAAGTATGATATGAATGATGATGATGGTGATGACTGTATGTGAAACAAAGCTTTTATCATGTACTTTTTGTATTTATTATATGATGATGATCAATATTAAAGTGTGATCAGATGTAATCAGTGTGTAAACTAATAAAATTGTCCACTCTACTATTCCGTCTTATCTCAACTCACAACATTAGAAAGAACCCCGTGTTGTTTCAGTTTTCCTTGTGTTTTTAGTGCTTTAAAATGTTACATGAATAAATGTCAGTATTTCCTCTAAACAGAATATTAGAATATTCCAGCAAGTATTTTTAGAAGGCAAAGTTTGAAGGGTCAGTAAAAACATCTCAACCACCACAGTGATTAAAGGAAAGTTCGAAAAGTAGATTTACTCATGAATGTTTTAAAGGTGTAAAGTTACATCTCTTTTGTTGCATTTCAGGGTAAATGTCTCACTTATATATTATATATTTATTAATTTATTAATTTTGCAGACAAGGATAGAAAATGTAATCTGTTGTTAAATACTAAACATCATTTTATTTTGCTGGAATTCTTACTCTACCCATTCTCTTCCACTTATCCAATTTAGGGTCACAGTGGGGCGAAACCTATCACAGTTGCCATAGGGCAAGAGGCTAGGTACACCCCTAGTCTGACACAGGGCCAACACAGAGAGACAGACAACAATTCACAACTATGGGCAATTTGGAAATTAACCTAACCTCACTAAAAGCATGTGGTTGGACTATTGAAGACAGCCGGAGAACCCAGAGAGAACCTATGCAAACCCACGGCCAGACGGTGGATTCTAATCGAAGACCTTGCTGTGAGGCGGCAGTGCTAGCTACTGTTTCAACATGCCATGGATTTCATATGAGTGTATATTAATGTAAGGTTTTTCAGCTTACAGAGTTAAGTTCCCTAATTTGGTTGCTTTTGTAAATTGGAGCTAAATAAATAAATCAAATTGAAATATATTAAATTTAGGGAGATAAAACTCACCTTTTGCAAATACCTTAATGTCACGGATTATAGTGAAATACAGTAGAAACATATTTAAAATTGCAGTAAAAAAAGTAGTAATTCACTAGCTGGGATCACATGCTTGTGAAAACCTACACAAATGTTAGGTTTGCTAACATTTTTGTTGTTAATGGCAGATGGCTTGAGCATAAATTGAGGCTGTGGTTTGGGGACGGCCTCAGAGGGGACTGGTGCCAGTTCCTGGGTCAGGCAGATCCCCATAAGAAGTGAATTATTTGAAAAAGGGAGAGAGGGTGGGTACGAATCTAAGAGGAGACAATAGCGACCTCATTGTACAGGATACAGTAACCATCGCAGTGGCAGACATCAAGGAAAGTTTTTCAATATATAACTGGTTAGGGGTGAGGGGAGGATGACACGATAAAAGACACACTGTGGAAGAAAACCAGAGTTTTAGAAGGATTTTAAATTCAAGAATGAAAAAAAGCTAATATAATCTCTCTTTCTAGTACTCTTGCACCAGCATCATTATGATTATTATGATTATTATTATTATTATTATTAGTAGTAGTAGTAGTAGTAGTATTTGCAATGTTGCAATGCTGGTTCTGAGAGATTGATCTTGGAGGCTGCTGTTCTCTGCTCTTAGGTACACCAGTATTGATATTGTGTGATGCCTGTTTTCCTCAATGCTCTTCTAGCATTACTCAATTTCAGCGCAGGATCTGCCCTTGTATTGTTATTCACTTGTAGCTGAAAGCACACCTTGTGATCTTTGCATGGATCTTTGGAAAACAGGCCATTTCTCCTCTTGGCTTCTGCTATGGAAATCTTGATGCACTTTCTTATTCATCCAGGACCAGGTTTTTCAACCTGAAAAACAAGAAAAAGACTAGCACACCATAAAAAACAACAACAATAACAAAAAATAAAAAATAAAACATCACAAACAGCAGTACAGAACCAGGAACATGTGATCTGTCAGCCTGAAAGGAGATAGAGACACACATGCACACACAAAAAATGATATTCCCAGCATCCATGGGATAGTACCAAGAAACTGATAAAAGTCGTGTTTAATTAAAGACTAGATAAGGAGAATATATTTGCGATTTTTAAGGCTTTGTCGTTTTATTTAGTATTTTGTTTTCTTTACAAAAAAAATTGAGGTGTGAAATGTTCATGTGTTATGCCCGGATTTGATTGTTAATGACGTCCATTGTTTTAAAGTACAGAGCCAAACAAGGCAAGAATTCTTCAGAGAAGAGGTAGTCAGCTGTCTGCAGTAGCTTCAGCAAGGCTGCAGATCGATGATTTTTTATTAAAGGAAAGTTTAAAGGGCAAAACTTCTGTTATGTTTGCAATTCGTTTAATTAAATATTTAATTAAATAAAGCTTTCATGAAATGTAAAACATTTTCTGGCAGTGGTGTAAATGCATTTATTCTATTTTGAATGCAGAGTGGTATTACTATGTTAATTATTTGTGCTGTGAGATCCAAGTTTACATAATGAAGTGGCTGAAAATCTGTGTCACCACCACCTGAAGCATATGTGTGAATGTCTTTCTTGTCTCCTCTGTGTCTGCCTTTAGTGTTGCAAATACTTCATTAGCATCATGAATTAAGCTGTGTTGCCAAAACACCAATTACATGAATACATATTAACATCAAAGTCAGTGGTGCAGAGGTATCGGAGCCTGTCTGAGAACAAATTAATAAGCTGAGGGATAAAATGCTTTTTTACTTAAGGTCTGCTTTGAAGTACTTTGATTATATACTGTGAGCCATATGAATTTCAGATTTTAATACAGGTATATTTTTCTTCATGAAACAAGATGCGATAATTAGAAATTCTGCTTTTTTTTTACCAACCAGACGTTGTGACTCAAAGGGTGATAGTATCAGCCTTCTACACCAACACATAACTTTTAACACCTCTTTTTTCTTAGAGTTATAGTCATCTCTTGAGTGTTTGTATGTGTACTCGTGCGGTTTTCATCAGTAATGAAATTTACTGTAATCAGAAAAATATATATTTCTATGTAATAAAAAAAACACCACAAAAAATGTTTTGGTTTTGTTTAAATGTGACTACATTCGAGATGTAGTTATCCATTCATTACATCTCTGCCCACATTAGGCGCATTTTAAACATGCATATCATTTGAGTTGAACAGACAAAACTAACCCTGCGTTCAGCAAGGCCGAGAACACCAGAGAACGAAAACGTTTTCTTTGTTGCTTGCTTAAACAAGTATTTGTAAAGAGTTCACTATCAGGACGCTTTTCAGCACCAGGAACGAGACAGCGCTCGCGCGCGACACACACGCTCGCGCACAGACTTTAGTCTACGACAGGACCAATGACTTTCACTCATTTACAACACGGGAGGCTCCGGGGAAGGCGTCAAACGCGCCTACGAGACGGTGGAAAAGGTAACAAACTCGATACAAAAGAAGTGTTATCCTAAAAGCTTTATTTAACGGGAAACTTTACTTTGAACCTGATTAATGCTTCATAGTGATAGTACGGTTTTTGAAGTGTTCTTGCTTTGTGTTTGGGATTGTATTTACTGAATGCAGATTTTAAGGTTACGAGGCTTGTTGTCTGTGTTTAGGCTTTATGCCGTCCCTCAGTGAACTTAATTTTACTTTTTTTCCTGGAAAGACCCGTTAGATGTGTTGTTAACCCGCGCCAGTGTTATTTTTCGTAACTAAATTCCTCTGTGTTGTCTTACTGCTTAACTTGTGCTCATAGAAACATTCAATTAGATTGCCATAAAATGCTAAAAAGTAATGACTAGGAATACACCAAAAGCCATACATTCTCTTTTTCAGTAAAATCTGCTAAAGATTAAAGTCCAGGTTTTAGGAACTACTAAGGTGTCTTTAAAAGTGAAAGCTATTATTTTTGACATGCTTTGTTGCTTGCTGAAATAAACTGCAACATTTTGCAACCGTTAGCGTTAGGCCTACATTTAATAGGGGTATGTGCATATAGTGTGTGAATAGTGTCCCTATATTGTATAACTTATAATATTGAAAACCATAACTAAATCTAAGGCTTGAATATAATAGCTAAATGCTGAGTCTTAAACCTTATAACTAAGTCATAGGCCGTATAAACATGGGGCACATCTTGCCTCTAGAGATCCCCCCTAAACCTGCATTTTTCATTAATGGTGAGCAGGGGCCTGGTTGCAAAAGTACTTCTTGTTGTTCACCTTTTAAATATTGACCAAGATTTAGGGGTAAGGAAATCACAAATTGTTAGCCACTTTTCTGTGCTTGTTAGCAACCCTCTGCTTCTTTAGCATGTATGGTAGTCTTGGACTCCTTCCCCAGTCTTTTCTGAAATAATTGAGGCCTTAGTCCATATGCTGCCTATGGTACATATCACATTTTCAGAATTTTTAAGTAATCTCTGCAGCTACATATGGCAAAATGCATACCTGAATTTACAACTAGCACTTCATTCACATACAAGTACTGAGAAACTGAATAAAAATTTTTTGGCCCTACCATGTGTTTTTCCACTAAAATATATATAATATTAGCCTTATTGGGTTTGCTCAATTACAAAATCTATATTTGGAATCTGCAGGATCCATTGGACAGTTGAGAGACGAAAAGGGGCAGTGTCTGCAGATAAGCCAATCTCTCCATTTCAGCAAGCCAGATGGATTTGAAGACGGGCAGCTGCTGATTAGCCTGGAGGATCTCCTTGTCCAGGAGAGTGGTCCTGCAGAACTGTGACTCATCTGCTGCTATGCACCGCTTAAGGACTACGGTTGTAAGGCTTTGGCCTTTAACGGCTGTACAAATGGCCCAGAGCCTATCAAAGCCTGTACCGTTGGCAGTTAAACAGGGCTTAAGGACATCTCAGCCCGCAAGGCACCTGAACACACCTCTAGCTAGTGAACCCTTTCTTAATGGCACTAGCTCTAACTATGTGGAGGAGATGTACTACACATGGCTGGAGAATCCAAAGAGTGTACACAAGGTACAGATGAATTTAATTCTGTGTTTGATGTCGTTGTCATTTCTGCAATTATATATGTTTAAAATATGAAACTGCATGTAAAACCAACCAAGTGTCTTGGTCGGCAGAGATGACCTAATAATGAATACATAACAGTGAAAAATAACTCCACCTCCATCAGTTACAGACAGGTATTAGGTTGCCTGGCATGGGACCAAAGTATGATGGTGATTAACCCATAACTGAAAAGGTGACTATGACACAGTGTTTAAATTTGTATAAAGGAGCAGAAATTTATGATGAAATTTAAAAAGATAAACAGAAACAGATTTTGAAAATAAATTGGGATGTTGGTGGTGGCTGGAGGGGAGGTCGAAAAATGGAAAATAATAATAAATAAGTACATAAATAATGACCACTAAATACACATGTAAAGAAAGAAAGTTGACAATTTTACTAAAACTTGAAAATACAAAATTTTCACACATGATCGTCAAGACACAAAATTGTCCACACCTGTACTTCTTGACATGTTGCACAGTGACAATCCACTGAAGACACATTATTAGTGGAAATCCTGGAATTTAGGTGATGGAGCTGCCTGAATAGAGTGTAAAGGATACATGACACACTCAGTGTAAATGCAATAGACAACTACCTGCACTATTCTCACTTAGGCTATTCTCACTTAGACATCACACAGAGTGTGCACTATGACTCCAGTCTACATGATGAAATGCAAAAAACTGTAGTTCCTGGAGTGGCAACTTGAAGTTGCCTGCATAAATTAGTCAGTTCACATAGAATTCCATGGTTAAGTGGCCAGCCGAACAACATTAAAAATGTTTATTGTCCAGTCCAGAAAACAATTTTGGTGTCTATTGATAGTTTCCCCCGTTATAAAAACTGCACAGTCTGAGATTTTGTTTTATAACTCATCTTGTCAGTTGAAAGTCAAGTGTGATGTAGTTGTAGCCAATAGCTGGCTCCTAGGCCTTACTGCATCTAATTTGGTCCTGCAGTAAGGTACAGATTATCCAGAAGTTTGTGCTTCCATTGAGGTGAGTACAGTTGTAGTTACTTAACACTAATAAGCAGATATGTGTGGGTGGAGCCATAGTTTCTCAACTTGTTTGGTAGACATGGTACCGTACCCTTGCTTTCCTCTCTGACTCTCCTCCAAAATAAAAGTATAGCAGCAACCAAAATGCTTACATTGATAAATTAAAATGTGGATTCCCTTAGTCAGCCTGGGAGAATCACTGTACGCTATGCACTAGGTACATGGTGAAAAGCTCGTAATGTAGTGACTCACACTAAATTGCAAGAAGTAGTCACTCTCCTGCCCTCACACGGATATTAACTTGAGGTACAATTCATTCTTAATCTCTACAGGAGTGTGAGTAAACTGCCTTCAAAAAGTTATGTGTTTTCATTTTACCTACACTGATTTTTGTAAATCTTGCCTCATTGCCAGTTATGGCAAATGCTCCAGATAACAGTGACTTGACTTGAGTCTTGCTTAGTAATCACTGTTTAACCTAACTACGTTGGTGACAGGCTATTAATTCATGTGACTAGTTAGCATATTGCTGAGTAAACTGTCTCTTTCTTTCTCTATGCAGTCCTGGGATGTGTTTTTCCGTAATGCCAGTGCTGGGGCTCCGCCTGGTGCAGCCTATCAGGGCCCACCACACCTCAGTAGGACTTCAGAAAGACTGGTGGGGACTCAACCCAGTGTGGAGAAGCTGGTGGAGGATCATCTAGCCGTACACTCACTTATTCGAGCATACCAGGTTAACTGCAACCACACAGAAAATGTTTTGTCTCTCATTATTGTAGAGTTAGGGTTTTTTTTTTTTCATTTTAGTTTCTGGAAGTGACACAGACTGTGTTACAAAATGCAAAGATAGTAAAACCCACTTCACATATATCATCAGTTCTCTGCTATAATCTGCAGTGAAATGATAAGGAAGCAAAATTAAAGTAAGCCTTTTCAGTTTATTCATAAAGGAAAAAACAAAAGATTAACAACTTTCAGTCTGGTGTTTTACTCTGACACGGTACACTAAAAGTAATTCTACTTTAGTTCCTTTTGCCATTAACTACTGCACAATATTTTCTTTAGTAGATTGTGGAAAGTGCGAGGCAGGTGTTCAATGCCATGGTCAATAATTAAGTTGCTGTTTATAAAACCTTACTCTAAAAAATTCAAGGTGAACGTGAAAACTGACCAAGAGCAGCTATCACCACCAAATGAGGAATAAATGGTATTTGATTTTTCAAAAATTTAGATGACTGATTGTGGACATAATTTCAGCCTTACATCCCGAATTGGCAATGTTGTGACCTAAGATTCATCTGTAAATTGAATGCTTAGTTTCCATTATTAAGAACCCTCAAATAGTCCAAGACTACACCAATGCATTATGCATTATTGGACCATTGTTCATGTAAGTCTGAGTTGATAATGGGATATAAAGAGACAGTTTCTGCCTTTGGAAATTGTGTTAGAAACTCATCAGAATGGGGAGCTGTTGTGTTTTAAAATGACACAAACGTACGTACAGGACCTGTGTACGTTTGTGTCAATATTTTTAAAGGTGCTATTGGCATGATATTCTTACCAGATGTCAATAATAATCCATCCAGTCCACACATACAAATAAAAGAAACCATAGACCCATAAACTGTGTATTAGTGAGAAATGACACAAGGAAAAGTATTGAACTGAAATATATTTACTACTTGAAAATGTTCCCTCTAAGCCTGAAGGGAAAAAGAGGGAACAAACACATGTAAGGGAAGCTCTTAAAACATGTGGTTATCCTAAATGGGTTTTCATCAAGTCAGCAAAAATGCACAGAAAAGAAGACACCAACTAGGGAGGATCAGAAAGACAAACGCAACAATATTGTCATCCCCTATGTAGCAGGTTTATCAGAGAAACTCAGGAGAATCATCTCCAAGCACGACATCCCAGTGTACTTCAGACCCAGCCACACACTCAGACAAAAACGGGTTCATCCCAAAGACAAACTCCTAAACACAAGCTTTACAACATATTATATCATATAACCATTATAATTCCAATTTTCCCAGTGCACCAAAAACAGTAATGGACAGTTTCAGTATCAATAATCGATGCATTGAGCCATATTCCCTTCTGTGTAGGTAAGAGGGCATCACATAGCCAAGCTGGATCCCCTGGACATCAGTTGTGTAGACTTTGACGATGCCCCCTGTACTATTGGTTTCCAGAACGTCGGTGAGAACAATAATCCTGTTGCATGTTTATTCATTTTCTCTTTTTTCCGCTGGCTTTTCTTTTCCTGTTATTTTTATACTTTGATCCTTTTTGTCATGATATATTTGATACCTTTAATTGTCCCACTGCTCTTTTATCACTGATCCACTCCTTATGTACCTTCACCGACCCATTTACCCTTTCAGTTTTCTTTATAAATGTGACAACCCTGCTTTCTTATCTTTTAGCCTCCCTCCTCTTTTATTTACTATCACAGGCCCACGCTTTGTGTGTGTGTGTCTGTCAGAGAGAAAACATGAGTGTCAGTGCATGTGCATTTGCCATAAAACATACTTCTTTGATATTATAACTAACTATAACTAATAATAACTGTCTTGCAGCAAGTCACCCATGAAAGAAGGTGTGCTTGTTGGCTCCTGACAACCTTTGCTCAGTGGCCAATGAGGTCAAGCAGGACTTTTACAGGCTTATCTAAGTGTGCTTCAATAAAATGTTACTATGATTAGATTACAGGCAGAAACTACTTGATTATGTTACATCATCAAAGAAAACAAGGCTAGGTTTTTTGTGCGAGGTAGTTCAGAAAGGCAGAAAAGTCTAAAGATCTCCTATGTAACACGCTGACTGGGATGTATGGAATTAATAATCCCCCATGATAAGCAGAGTACTCTGTACTAATTTGCTGACAGAGATGCACAAAAAGACATAGATACAACAAGTTGCCCTGCCCCTTGTCTATCTAGTTTTGTCTTATCACGGTTTGGTGTGACGAGGACATTGCATGCTTAGATAAACACAAGCCACTCTGACGTCTTAGACCGTGTCTCTTCACTACATTGGCGCACCATTTGACCAGTAATCTTAACCTACCTTCAGCTTTAAGTACATTGCTTCTCATTATGTGTGGTTTCTGTGACTATAGATTGGAGCTTTAAAAAAGAAGGAGGGAAAAAAAGCATTAAAAAAAATAACAGAGTTATGTATTTATGACAGGTTATCTGTTTCTTTCCAGGCAAGTTATTAGGAAATTACAGACCCATAAAACCAAGCTAAATGAAAAGTTAATATTACATAATGACCATGGTTCAGGAGTTTAAACCATGGATGCTGATATTAAGGGGTGATTTGCCTGACCTTGTTTGGCGAGTTAATTCAGAGCCTCGGGGTTTTGAGAAAGAAAGCTCTGTCATTTTGAGAATGTAATCAGCTGAGATTTGATGCTGCAGCTGCTGTAAAAGAGCTTTGGCCCCTGATGAATTAAAGGATAGAAAGAGAGATTTGAGATTTTAAGCTAAAATGTTCCTTAAAGGAAGACTTGACCAGTTTAATCCACAAAGATCAAACTGCTTTCGCTGCTTGTGAGATTATGTCAAGAGAACTGCATAATGGGAAATAATGGAATCATCTTGTGTTCAGGTCAGGTTGTAAGGACATATGATATGTCAGTCATTTTTAAATCAAATCAAATCCCTGTACAGCTCAATGCAAATATTATAGACAGGGGTTTAAGTTCATATGGATTCACACAGGGTAAAGATAAAAATCTTTGCAAAACTTACTTAAGCATTTTTCAGTCAAAGAAAAAATATTATAGCCACTTACTAAAAAAGATTGCAAACCATTGATGTTTCTTTGTGAATGAATTTAATTCATTTTGTTATAATAGTCAAAATGCCAGAGATAAAAAGCAATTTAAAGGCGTGAAAAGTGGCTTTACCCTGAACCTTTGAGTTAGGCAATTCAAAATGCTGTGTACTTTATAAGACATAAGATGTAAAGAAAACCCACATACATACAAAATTGATAGAATAAAGTGAAACAATTAAAAAATTACCCAAACTAATAAGATCACTAAAAGTTATGTGTAGCTGTTGTTCAACTAACAACTCTTCATGCAGAGTCTTCTACCTTAGTGTTTTAGCTGTTGCATTGTTGGTCTTTTGAAGCCAAAAGTGTTACATTTGGGCCAGAGGGTGGAAGGCTTGGTTAGGAAGCTGCGTTTACAAACTGTACAGATGCGTCTTCTACATACACAGTTCCAAGTAACAGGCTAATAACAATTTCACTCACCTAAACTGGAATACTATATCTTGGATGGGCTGTATTGTTAAAATGTCAGAAACACTAACACGATACATACGTTTTCTGTCGACTGTACCATTGTTTGTCTGCCTCATTTTTCTATTCTAGAAGTTGCCATTTGGTTTTGTCCTATCAATTTCACAGCCTACATATATTGTGCGATGATGGGCTGAAAGAAAGATTTTTAATTTCATTGTTTACACTGCAGGCATTTATGGGCTGGCTGAAAGTGACTTAGATAAGGTGTTCCGGCTTCCCACTACCACCTTCATTGGTGGGAATGAAAGTGCTCTGCCTCTCAGAGAGATCATATACCGCCTTGAGGTAAGGATCATATATATAAATGCTTATTTTTTAAACACAGAATGTGATGATCCAACTTGTTTGATTTCCAATGTCTTTGTGGTATAGATACCCATATAGATGCTGATTTAGATACCCATATATCAGCAGATACACACAGCCAAGAAAAGTTGTAACAGGAACCTCTTTTTTATCCAAACTAATACAAACGTAACTTTTTTTTGTCTCTTAGAGAGCTTACTGTCAACACATCGGTGTAGAGTTTATGTTTATTAATGACATGGAACAGTGCCAATGGATCAGACAGAAGTTTGAGACTCCAGGAGTCATGCAGTGCACTCTGGAGGAGAAGAGGACCCTACTGGCCAGAATGATCCAGTCAACCAGGTGTGTCTGTGGTTCTTCACTTTCTTAGTACGCCTCAACAAATAACTAAAAGTTTAAAAGGCCTTTCTCAGTCTGATGGAAGTGTAAAGTTCGAGCCACAGTGTGAAACACCACAACCAACTTTTTGCAGGTTTGAGGAATTTCTCCAAAGGAAGTGGTCTTCAGAGAAGCGCTTTGGCCTGGAAGGTTGTGAGTCGCTCGTTCCAGCCCTGAAGACCATCATTGACAAGTCCAGTCAGAGTGGAGTGGAGAGTGTAATCATGGGAATGCCACACAGGTGCCATGGCTATGAATTTTACCTTTTGCATATCGATGCCCAGCAAATTCAGTTCTAATTCAATTCAATTTTATTTATGTAGCAAAAAATCACAAAAACAGCTGCCTCAAGGCACTTTATATTGTAAGATAAAGACCCAACAGTAATAGAGATGAACTAGAGAAAACCCCAACAATCAGATGACCCTCTATGAGTAAACATGTTGGCAACAGTGATAGGGAAAAACTTCCTTTTAACAGGAAGAAATCTCTTCCTATTGCAGGGTAACTAAGGGAAGATCCAGCCCAAATTTTATGCTGTGTTAAAAAGGAAAGTTTTAAGCCTAAAAGTAGAGAGGGTGTCTGTCGCCCAAGTCCAAACTCTGAGCTTATTCCACAGAAGAGAGCCCTGAAAGCTCAAGGCTCTGCCTCCCATTCTACTTTTGAGTACCCAAGGAATCACAAATAAACCAGCAGTCTGAGAGCAAAGTGCTCTTTTGGGGTGATACAGTACTAAAGCAGAGATTTGCAAAGGTGTGCCAATATAAAACTCTGAGGCCTTTTTTGTTGGAGATGGTGTTAGAAGTATAGGAGGGGTAGAAGATGGGCAACAACAAAATTCCAGTGCAATACCTCTAAAATGCAGTAAGGTGGAAGTGTTGCAAGTTCCTCTTCTAAATTCTTGCAGGGTCTGGTTCTGAGTTCCTTGATGGTTTGATTGATCTTGTTTTTTAGTGTGGGTAATCTAGACTCTTGGGGTAATCAGGACTGTGCAACACCAGGCAGAACACATTCCCTCTTAGGCAGAACGGAAAGAAAGGAAACACACACGTAAAGAAAGCTCTTAAATGCACAAGAAAGAAGGTCAGAAATCAACCAGGGAGAAACAGAATAACAAATGGAACAGCATTGTCATCCCTGCTGAAGCAGGTTTATCAGAGAAATTCAGATAATTTTTCCAAGCCTGGCATCCCAGTGCACTCCAGACCCAGTCACACCCTCAGATAAAAAGAAAAAGCTTGTTCATCCCATGGATAACGCTCCCCTACATACATAGGTCAGAGTGGTTTTACAAGTAAAATACCCAACAATGCAGTGGTGTAAAGCACACAACCTGTTCACTGAAGTGACGAATCAAGCTT